>NC_066872.1:41905943-42168267 GCF_022985175.1 Labeo rohita
AGAGAAGAGCTCAGGGTTACTGCAGGAGAAAACCACCACTCAAACGCTCAGTTATTCTGTGTTCAGAAAGGTTAAAAGAAAAAACAAAAACAGCGAACAGCATCCAAACTAAAAATTCACTTATATAGAGTCAAAAGTTTTTGAACAGTATGACTTTTTAAGTTTTTTTTTAAAGAAGTCTCTTCTGCTCACCAAGCCTACATTTATTTTTTTAAAATACTTACTTTTTAAAATAACAATTTTCTATTTGAATATATTTTAAAATGTAATTTATTTCTTTGATCAAAGCTGAATTTTCAGCATTATTACTCCAGTCTTCAGTGTCACTTGATCCTTCAGAAATCATTCTAATATGCTGATTTGCTGCTCAAAAAATATCAATATCAGTTCAACATAAAAATAATAATAAATGTTTTTTTAGCAGCAAATCAGAATATTAGAATGATTTCTGAAGGATCATGTGATTGGAGTAATGATGCTAAAAATTCAGCTTTGAAATCACAGAAATAAATTACATTTTAAAATATTTTCAAATAGAAAACAGTCATTTTAAATAGTAAAAAATTTTCAAAATATTACTGTTTTTGCTGTACTTTGGATCAAATAAGTGCAGTCTTGGTGAACAGAAGAGACTTCTTTATAAAACATTAAAAATAAATAAATAAATGTACAAATATGACCGTATTCATACAAATGCATCTTGCTTTTTATTTATCTTCTCAACATAAATAGGTTTTAAATGGAATATTATATCATCTAGAGTTCACACAGTTAATGTATCAATCATTTAATTTAATTTAATTTTAACTAATTTTAACTTTTATTTTATTTTTTTAAATTTTATTTTATTTTATAATTTTTGAAAATACACTGATGGTTACTAACATCTACTAATATATATCTGTCTGTTATTTAGTGGATTTTACATTTACGTGAAGTTTTTATTATTGTGTGTGCCTACACTATCTTTCAAAAGTTGTGGGGGTGGTAAGTTTATTTTATTTTATTTTATTTTATTTTACTTTGCTAATTTTTGAAAATACAATGATGGTTACTAATATCTACTAATCTGTTTATTATTTAGTAGGGAGGCTGTAAAATTATTTTATTATTTTAATAATAATATTTTATTTTATTTATTTTTTGGATTTTAATATTTGCTTATTTCGCTTATTTTTTAAATGATGGTTACTAATATCTACTAATATCTTTCAAACATTTTGGGGGTGGTGAGATTTATTTTATTTTGCTTTTTTTTGTATTCATCAAAGAATCTTGAAAAAAAAAACAATAGGAAACAATAGGAAATTATTATCTTAACTTTGATAATAATAATAAATGTTTTTAAGCAGCAAATCAGCATATTAGAATGATTTCTGAAGGATCATGTGACACTGAAAACTGAAGTAATGATGCTGAAAATTTAGCTGTGCATCACAGGAATAAATATAAATTACATTTTAAAATATATTAAAATAAAAAATTGTAATAATATTTCAAAATATCTGTGTATTTAAATCAAATACGGTAAATGCAGCCTTGGTGAGCATAAGAGAATTCTTTCAAAAACATTAAAACGACCCCAAACGTTTGAAAAGTAGTGTGTGGTCTAAACTGGCTGCTGTGCACAGTTTATTTATTTATTTATTTTTTACCTTACTAGAACTGTAAAATATAATTCTGTTCTATTCTATTCTATTCTATTCTATTCTATCGTCAAGAATGGACGCCCTAGGAATTCAGATTCTGGTCAGTCAGTTAAATTGAGTTCAGAGAGTTCATTCGAACACGTTAGCAATTAAAACCGTCTCCAAGATGTACTTTCATAAAAGGAAACTTGTTTTGACTTAAAAAGACGGAGATGAGGAGGAAGACAGCCAGAGCTAAAACTGACTCGTCTCCTAGCAAATGAGTCATGAACGTCGAGAACTCTTCAACACTTTTTAGTTTCCCTGCTTAAGTGCTCCACTTTCCCCGCGCTAACTAAGCCAAATACCGAGAGGAAAAATAAATCTCCTCTGATACATCAAACACTTCCAGAAAAGCCTCTCGCACGCTCTCCTCCTTCATCAACATCAGCCGTCTAATTAAACCTTCCCTCAATCCGTAGTCTCCTCCCTCGATTCAGGTGGCGTAACCTCACGGCGTGACTCCTCCGTTCGGCCGCTTCCTCTGCGTACTATTTTCGGCTGTTCTCCCCTCTCTTGCCAGCGAACGAGCCATTTTTCATTCTCCGCTGCCACAAAGGTGAAACTCAATAAATGTCAGACTCCCCATGGGCCCGCGTTTGTGGAGCGATCATACATTTAGAGCTTGCAATTATGTCAAAGCACCAAAATTAATGAAATGCCATTCCACGTGAGACCTTTCTTCATTTACATAATATTAATTTCACTCAGGTTTTTTTTCTCTTTTAAGGACACTTCCATATTGCCGCAGTCACATTTCACGGTGCATTACAGTATACCAGACACTCGTTAAACTTCCAGCGTGGAGGCAGGTTGTTTATTTCCACGTGTTACGCGCTCATTTTTCAGGCGTTGCACTCAGGTGCACTTGCTTTTCACTCAGCGTTTTAAGGCTAAAGCGGGCCGTCTGGTAAATCCCAGGAGATGCGCTGTGCGCTTTTTTTGTGTGTGCTTTCGGTTAGTGGCTTCTGAGTAGTGAACATTTGCTCAATATGTGCCACCCGAGATGTAGATGTTTCTTCATCAGAGCAGATTTGGAGAATTTGAGCATTGCATCACTTGCTCCCCAATGGATCCTCAGCAGTGAATGGGTGCCGTCACAATGAGAGCTGATAAAAACATCACAATAATCCACAAGTAATTCACACCACTCCAGTCCATCAGTTAACGTCCTGTGAAGCCAAATGCTGTTTGTTCGTAATTAAATCCATCGTTAAAGCAATTTAACTTTGCTTTTTAACCCTTAAAGAGAACATTTTTAGGGCACCAGATGTAATTTTCTTTGTTTTTTTTCAGACCTATTCTAGCAGTCAGCATCGCAATATATCATTATAAACAGGAGAACTTTTATGTCTAGCTTATTTAAAGTCTAAATTTTTCTTTTGTTTTCTCTTTAGAATGAGCGAACTTTCAGAATTTGAAGAAAAATGCAAAGAACAATCAGGTTTTTTTGGGGGTTTTTTTACCGTGTACTCAAACAAAAAGTTTGAATTTTTTCTTTAGAAAGTTTAGGTGTTTTACACTTACAAATAAAACATTCCCCAAGTAAGTTATAGCCATTTATTAAAATATTATTATAGGCACTTTTCAGTAAAAAAAAAAAGGCCTGTTTAGTTTATTGACAATGTAGATGTGTCCAAAAATGTTTAGGCACTACAGTAACAGTAGAAACAGTGTTACATAATAACAAAACAGTAAAAAAAGGTGACTTTTTCAGATAAATATATTCTCAATCTGAGTATGAACACAAACAAATACAAACAAAACAATTGCACAAATTGTCTTGTGCAACAAAAATGCAAACAGTTCAAAAGAGAGAAATATACAGAGAGCAAAAGAAAAAAAGTGCATTGGTTTTATCTGAGGTTAAGTTAACGTTATCTGAAGTTAAAAATGTCTTGATGGATTTTTACAAACACAGATTTTCACTTCACAAGATGATAATTGATGGACTGGAGGTGTGTGAATCACTTGTGGTGTTTTTATCAACTGTTTGGACTCGTATTCTGACGGCACCCATTCATTATCATTGGTGAGTAATGCTACATTTTTCCAAATCTGTTCCGATGAAAACACAAAATCCTCTGCAGCTCAGATGGCAAAAGGGTGAGTACATTTTTAGCAAGGTTTTTGGTTGAACTGTTCCTTTAAGGGAAACCAAAATGGTTTGTATGGAGATGAGGGTTGAAAAGGTGAAAGAAAAGGTGAAATATTCCCATCATCTCTGGCCTCAGAGCAGCATGACCTGTGGAGAACAGAGCTCTCCTGTGGATCTGGTCCTGAGAGGTAGAGTAACCTTGTTTAACCACATTAGTAAAGTCTTGGCCTGTTGGGAACGAATGGGACTCATTATAGGGCTTGAAATCATTTGAGCAGCAATGAGCAAATGACCCCATTTAAAAGTTTACAAATACTTGATTCTTAATACTGTGTTGCTACCTGAATGATCCACAGCTGTTTTTTGTTTACTGATAGTTGTTCACGAGTCCCTTGTTTGTCCTAAACAGGTAAACTACCTGCTGTTCTTCAGAAAAAAATCTTTCAGGTCCCACAAGATTCTTTGGTTTTTCAGCATTTTTGTGTATTTGAACACTTTCCAACAATGACTGTATGATTTTCAGATCCATCTTTTCACACTGAGGACAACTGAGGGACTCATATGCAACTATTACAGAAGGTTCAAACACACACTGATGCTCCAGAAGGAAATACGATACATTAAGAGCCGGGGGGTGAAAACTTTTGAAAAGAATGAAGATGTTTAAATTGTTCTTATTTTACCTAAATATCATATTTGTTTTCATTTAGTACTGCCCTTCAGAAGCTAAGTTAAATTTACCCTGATCTTTGAATTCAAAATGTTTTCACGCCCAGGCTCTTAATGCATCATTTTTCCATCTAGAGCATCAGCGAGTGTTTGAACCTTCTGTAATAGTTGCATGTGAGTCCCTCAGTTGTCCTCAGTGTGAAAGGATGGATCTCCAAATCATACAGTCTTTGTTGGAAAGGGTTAAAACACAGAAAAAATCCTTTTAATTTACTCCTTTGTACTTTATTACTGTTTGCTTAAATGAATCCTTGGGAAAACTGTGTTTATTTGGCTTCAAACACGTGAAGGCCACGTTCCATTGTTTCAGTTTAGTTTGTTGTATGTTGTGATATCGTGACAGCTCTCGAGTTCAGCACATTAAGGTAACCTTGATGCAATAAAATGAAAAGGGCCTTTGTGCTGAGATAGAAAATTACTGTTTATCATTACATTTCACTCTCTTCATGAAGTTATAAAGGTCTTTTCAGGTTAGGTTAAGTATATTGAATCCAGTACAAAAAGAGAAGAGAATAGTGTTTATCTCACAAAGCGATTGTATAGTTTTAAAGGGGTCATTGGATGCTAAGTTCACTTTTACATGTTGTTTGAACATTAATGTGTGTTGGCAGTGTATGTACGAATCTACCCTATAATGATAAAAATCCATGCAGTGGTTTTTAATTAATCTGTAAAAATAATATCCCCTTTTTCAAATCGAGCCGTTCTCAGATGCCTGTCGTTGTGGCGTCACACCCACAGAGGCCGCTCCCACGATAGTTGATTGACATGAGCATCTTACCTTAGATCAGTTGTAACAGTCCGCCCTCTTTGTTTTAATGCCGGAGCAGTGACGTAAGTTAGACAAGAATATCTCCAATTGGGCGATTGAGGTGTTGTGTTGCTGGATGTAATAACGAACGTAGCGGTCGTCATTTACTTCCGACATCTGAGGCGCTGAAGATGCGGTAGATTACGTTTGTTTGTGAAGGGAATGCACCTCCCGATCTACATATATCCGTCTATGTTTGCGCGAATCATTCGTGATCCAGCTTCACTTACAGCAGAAGCGAGTATAAGGGTTTTTTTTATAAATCTTTGCGATCGTCTTTACTAATAATGTGCTAGTTAGCAACTTTAGCAGCTAAACACGGCCAAAGTAAACAGGCTCGTCACTCCACAAAGAGACGGGAGGGGCGGGTTGAGCAGAGCTCATTTGCATTTAAAGCAACCTCGACCAGAATGAGATGATTTTTGCAGAGCTCATTTTGACAAGGTAAAAAGGGTGTGGTTTTACACAACCATTGAGAATTTTTAACCAAAGTTTATTATAGACTTTTCATTAAGACCCTAAAGAATCATATCAACTTGTGGAAAATGGGCATCCGATGACCCCTTTAAAAGACCTAAAATATAGCAGTTTTTTGTAGTTTTTGAAATTGATATCTAAGGTTACTTTGAGAAATATATGCTTGAGTCTTTTAGAAAATCCAATTATATTTACACTTTGCATTGAAATCCAGTTCATTAGCATTAGATAATGCATTTGGTATCAAACTATTATTATTACAGCATTTATTAATTAATATTTTGAGGGTTTTTTGTGAGAAATTAATTGTTTAATTAATATATATATATATATATATATATATATATATATATATATATATACATAAATGCAGTCTTGGTGAGCATAAGAGACTTCTTTCATTTTAATTCATACAGATTTAAATGTTAAAAATGAGTATACTCAATGCATTAACAAGTGTACTTCATTATAAATGATCTTATACTGTTACTTTTTTAAAACAGGAGACTCAGAAGAAAGAAAGTCGCACAGGTGTGGAACAACATGGGTGAGTAAATTGACAATATCACGCGTGTTTTTTCTCCATGTCTCCTTTCCATCATTTTTTCTGTCATGAGATTGCGGTTATTGTGTCAGTACAGTCACAGAAGGCGCTTTACTCTGGGTACTGCGTGCTCATATAATGAGAGTATCTGCGGAGTAAATGCAGGCGGATGACAGTTGGTCCTCAGCGCTGGGGTTTCCCTGGTGTAAACAGGCTCCGTGTGATTCCAGAGGCCCGTAGACAGGCGCTTCATTACCATCTGTGTCCTGAGAGAACCTCCTTCATAATTAATGTTTCCATGATGGATTACACGCGCTGCCTCCGAACACTGCTGACTCCTACTCGTTTTTGTTTTTTTCGGCGATACAATTTAATTGACGTGTTTGCTTTCCACCTCCTCCTGACGATGAAGTGGATTCGCGGGAGCATTTGATGATTAAAACGTCCCGTGATGTACAGCTGCCGGGGACCGGGGTGTGTTAGAGGAAATTAGTTTAATGCTTTGCTTCACCCTAATGTTCTTTAAACAATGCTGGATGGCCCTGAAAAATGACGCTCTTTATTGTGGACCTCATAGGTGGCTTCATCCAGCTTTTTTTCATTAATCAACAGCATCGTTACTGATGCAGAGAGCCGAGTCAGCAAAATCAAGCCTTGAAGTTCATGCCGCGCTACACTGTTCGCCGGCCATTTGTTCACGTCCGAAGAGTAAAACTATATTTGGATTACTGAAAAATGACTTCATCACAATTTTACCCAGACTCAAGTGGCTTATTGCTTTAGTAAAACAACAGCAACATTTAATACTAGTAATATTATAATTAGTAATAACTGGAATAAATAATTCTTCCATAAATGTAAGTGTTTACAGTTGCCAAGCAGTTACCTTGGTTTGGCTTGAGAAAGTCTAGCCTGAAAGCTTAAAGCAGCTGTAAAAGCTTAAAGTTTGAAAATTTAGATAGATTACATTGATATTGTTGCTAGCATGTTTCTAACATGATTAGCAAGTTACTAGCATGTTGCTAGCATGTTTCTAGCATGATTGACAAATTACTAGCATGTTTCAAGCATGATTAACAAGTTACTAGCATGTTGCTAGTATGTTTCTAGCATGATTAGCAAATTACTAGCATGTTGCTAGCATGGCTAGCAAGTTAGTGTTTGGTTACCATGATTATCAAGTTACTAGCATGATTCTAGCATGATTAGCATGTTACTAGCATGTTGCTAGCATGTTTTTAGCATAATTAACTAGTTACTAGCATGTCGCTAACGTGTTTCTAGCATGATTAGCAACTTACTAGCATGTTGCTAAAGTGATTATTAACTTACTAGCATGTTACTCTCATGATTAGCAAGTTACTAGCGTGTTGTTAGCATGATTAGCAAGTTACTAGCATGTTAGCATGAATAACAAGATACTAACATGTTTCTAGCATGATTAGCATGTTACTCGCATAATTCTAACGTGATTAGCAAGTTACTAGCATGATTAGCATGTTACTAGTATGTTGTTAGCATGATTAACAACTTATTAGCATGTTTCTAGGATGATCAGCATGTTACTCGCATAATTCTAACGTGATTAGCAAGTTATTAGCATGATTGGCATGTTGCTAGCATGTTGTTAGCATGATTAACAAGTTACTAGCATGTTGCTAGCATGTTGTTAGCATGGTTATCAAGTTAGTAACATGTTGCTAGCATGTTGTTAGCATGGTTAGCAAGTTAGTAACGTTGTTAGCATGATTAACAAGTTACTAACATGTTGTTAGCGTGATTAGCAAGTTAGTAACAAGTTGTTAGCATGATTAGCAAGTTACTAGCATGTTGTTAGCGTGGTTAGCAAGTTAGTAACAAGTTGTTAGCATGATTAACAAGTTACTAGCATGTTGTTAGCGTGGTTAGCAAGTTAGTAACAAGTTGTTAGCATGATTAACAAGTTACTAGCATGTTGTTAACAAGTTGTTAGCATGATTAACAAGTTACTAGCATGTTGTTAGCGTGGTTAGCAAGTTAGTAACAAGTTGTTAGCATGATTAACAAGTTACTAGCATGTTGTTAGCGTGGTTAGCAAGTTAGTAACAAGTTGTTAGCATGATTAACAAGTTACTACACCACTTGCCATTTGATCACATTCGAAGAGTAAAAATATATACAGATTATTACTGAAAAATGACTTCATCACAATTTTACTCAGACTCAAGTGGCTTATTGCTTTAGTAAAACAACAGCAGCATTTAATACTAATAATATTATAATTAGTAATAATTGAAAATAAATAATTCTTCCATAATCGAAGAGTTTACGATCGCTGAGCAGTTTAGTCGTTGATTTGGTCCAACGTGCCTCATTTAGTCAGAATTTATTGTCAGAACAGTCTCTTTATATATAAATAAATATGAAGATCTGACAGTCATCGTCGAAGAAAAACAAAGCTCTTGTTTTGTGTTGATGTGTAAGATCATTTGCATATTTTGTCAGTTGATTGGGATAATTAAGAGTTACAATCTAAAGCATCTGTAGAGCAAATCTTTATGCTGGGCATTTATTTGATCATTAAATTGGCAGATTGTTTTTATGCACAGCTTACAAACAGTAATGCAAAAAAACTATTTGTTTGTAAATACTTGTCACTGGAAATTTTTGAAGGTATGTGCTTGCGTTAATGTTTCTGAAGTGAAATATAAATAAATGGTGAGGAAATTGTATAATTTAGTAGTTCAAAGCTGTCATTCATTATGGTTGGATGCACTGTAATGTACTGTATAGTAATAGTATATATAGTAAAAAATAAATCAGATACTGTGGATGGAAGACTATTTTATATATATATATATATATATATATATATATGTATGTGTGTGTGTGTGTGTGTGTGTGTGTATTTTTAAACAAATAAATAAATGATTAAATCCTATATATGTGTATGTAACAAAAATTAGATATGCCTATATAGCTAAAAAAAATTATATATAAAATGAAATAATGTAAAATAAAATGTTATCAAATTAATAAATAAATAATATATAAAGCATATATTTGTGTGGGTGTGGGTGTGTGTGTAAAATATATGTAAAATAATTTTTTAGGAAATATTTTTAGATGAATGTCTTAAATATGTTTGTTTATAAGTTTGAAGTTCTACATAAATATAATGATAAAACTAAAAATTGTTTTATGGCAGTTTTGCTTAAATAAAAACCATTCACACTGGTCAAACTTTTCACTTATATATGTAAAAAAAAAAAAATATATATATATATATATAATGCATATATAAATAAAATAAAATTATATCAAATTAAAAGAGGTACATGAATGAATGCATGAACAAATAAATAAAGCATGTGTGTGTATAATGTAAAATAAAATTGTATAAAATAAAGTGTGTGTGTGTTTTATATAATTTAATAAAAATAAATGAATGAATAAATAAATAAAATATAAAAAATATGTGTGTGTATTCTGATAATAAATAATATAAAATATAAAATAAAATAATGTCAAATTGTATCAAATAAATAATTACACAAATGAATGAATAAATAAATAAATAAATAAATAAGAAATATTATATATATATATATATATAAGATATGATTAATATTTTTAGATGTACAGTATGTCTTAAATATATTTGTTTGTAAGTTTTATTTATAAGTTGTACATGCATATAGGGATAAAAATTTTCTAAAAGTTTCATGGCAATTTTGCTCAGATTAAAAACCATCCACACTGGTCAAACTTTTCACTTTTGTTTTATTAAATTTTCAGTTTTGAACAAAACTTTTTGCCTTGTTTGATCGGCTTGTTTTTGCAGTCTGTTCATTCGCACGCTCAGTAATCCAGCCGGTGTGTTTCGCGCTCAGATTGCACTGTTTGCATTGATTATTTAGCTTTTCTCCGTCTCTCTCTCACCTACAGCTCTCTCTGATCATCTCATCCATCAGTGGGACAGAAATCCACTCAGTGCCGAGGTATTCTCAGCTTTACATATCTCACACCGCTTGTATCCTGATCTCTCATAAACGAGGTCTTTCATGTGTAAGGGGAATTCGCTCCTGTCAAGAAGAACGAAAAAAAAGGAAAATACAGCTCGGCTTATCCATGCTCATTTTTCTCTAGCATTGTTCCCACTCATCTATAAAACACATTCTGTTGAATTCTCCTGCTGCTTGAGCTCTATGACATGTGCCAGCTTTGGAAAACGAATACTTTGGGTTCTCCCTCTACGATCCATCATCCCAAACTCTGTTTGGAAGAAATGATGCAAAAATCTCAAGCTTAGAAGTGCTCTGAATAGACAGTTGCTTGTCAAAAAGCGGCCCAGTAATGCACATTGCTGGTTTTATTGGTTAGAAGATTGATGTAAAGGGAAATTGTAAGTTGCAGTAAATGTGTCTTGTAAACGTAAATTATCATTTGTTTCGCCTCTAAAACGATTTTCTTTTTCAGGTGACGTCATCAAGACCTCATTTTTCAACCACGGCCTTCATTTTGGTATGTAACACCCACTTTCCAAGTCTGGATAAACTTTAAAATCAATATCCTGTTTCACTCTGAAATATAAAATATGCTGTGATCTTCCAGACTTCACTCTAAAGAGTTTTGTAGTCTCAGGTGCATTCATCTCTGTCAGTAAATTGCTCTAAAAACTAGATTGTTGTCATTATAGTCTAAGAAGCCGTAATGATTGCAGCAAAAGCTGGATTTTATTGCTTAGGATGGCAAATTCACAATAGCTTTTAAAAGTTTTGGATCAGAAAGATTTTTATTTTTATTTATTTATTTTTTTTTAAATAAAATAATACTTTTATTAAGAAAGGATGCATTCAGGTGATCAAAGTGACATGTAATACATTTGTAATATTAAAAAGAAACAGATTTTGGTATCAAATTAGCTTGATTTTATTTCGAAAATTAATTCATTATTTTTTTTATTTGCCAATATAATATAATATAATATAATATAATATATAATAATATAAAAAAAATAGATTTATGTTCCGTATTAGCTGAATTTTATTGTTTTGAATGGTAAATTTACACTAAGATTCAAAAGTTTGGGGTCACTATTTATTATTTATTTATAAATATATAATAAATAATAAATACTTATTAATAAAATATAAATAAATAAAAATAAAATAAATTTCTTATTATTATTATTTCTATTTTATTATTATTATTATTCAGAAATGATGCATTCAGTTGATCAAAGTGGCAGGGAAAACATTTCTAATATATTAAAAAAATTGCTTTATGTTTCATATTAGCTGAAATTTATTGCTTTGGATGGTAAATTTACACTACCGTTCAAAGGTTTGTGGTCACTATTTATTATTTGTTTATAATTCATATATTTATTTAAGATTTTATGTATTTATTTATTCTTAATTATTTATTTGTATAAATTATACATTTTAAATTATGATAATAATAATAATAATAATAATCATCATCATCAGCATTATTATTATTATTATTATTATTAAATTTATGTTTTATTATTGATAATAAATTTATTTATTTTATTATAAGGATGCATTCAATGCATTCAATTGATCAAACTGGCAGGGAAAACTTAAAAAAACAGATTCATGCTACATATTGGGATTTTATTTATTTATCTATTTATTTATTTAATTAATTTATTTTTTAAAAATATTATTAATAATTATTTTTATTATTATTATTATTATTATTATTATATTTATTTTACTATTATTATTATTTAATTCTAGAAGGAACCGTTAAGTTGATAAAAAGTGGAAGGAAATACATTTATAATATAAAAACAAAAGATAGATTTCTGTTTCAAATTTGCTGATTTTTGCTGTTTTGGATGATACGTTTACTCTACATGCACTAAGTTTGGGATCAGTAAAACTTTTATTCAGCAAGGATGCATTCAATTAATCAAAGTGGCAGAGAAAACATTTATAATATATATATATATATATATATAAAAGATTTATGTTTCATATTACCTGCATTTTATTGCTTTGGATGGTAAATTTACACTATCATTTAAAAGTTTGGAATCAGTAAGATTTTTTTTTAATAAATGAATAATTTTATTCAATAAAGATGCATTTATTGAAAAAAAAGAGCCAATAAAGAAATATATAATATATAGTAATAATAGGAGATACTTGCACCTAAATGTTGCACCAAATCAGCATATCAGAATGATTTCTGAAGGATCACATGATGCTGAAAATTCAGCTTTGCGTCACAGAAATAAATTATATTTTAAAATATATTCACATGCAACATTTATTTTAAATTTGAAAAAAATATTTCACAATATTGCTGTTTTTCTTGTATTTTTAATCAAACAACTGCAGCCTTGATGAGCAGAAGAGACTTTTATCAAAAATCGGATCTCGCCCAATCTCGTGAACACTATCTTATTCATAAACATAGATGAAAAATATGTCTGTTGGCAAGTAATGCATTCACACATCAGCTCGACTCTCAATCCCCGGCACCGTTTACTCAGAAAAGATATATTATCGGCCGGTATTTTCAAAGGTTTTCACTTTCTGTTAAAGACAGATCAGGGTTGTAATGTTCTTGCATCACTTTCTCTGTCTTTCAACTTGTCAGCTTGGCTTTAGTCTGCGAAGGCAGTCATAAAAAATACGTCGAGAGGTAGCTAATTTCTCACCTATTCCCAGAATGTAATGGCACACGGGAAGGAGCGTTAAAAAAGACGTGAGCGGGAGATAATTGACAGCTTGTGAGTAATGTTCAGCTGTCTGCTTTGGCAAATGCGCTAGGAAGCGCTTTATCCCGAAGATGCGGCGTACTAATTGGACGTACGCGATGGCGAGGAAGGTTTTCATTTAAAACGAATTAGCACATGTGATAGTCTCAAATTAAGCAGAGCTTCTGTTCTGGCATCGCATTTTTCACCTTAGGTAAAAGCCTTAGGCATTTTCTAAACTATATTTGCTGCCTGACGTGTTGGTTTCCTTCCTACGTGTGTTTTATTTTGAAACATTTTGCTCTGTTTTAATTAGCGCGTTGCATCGCCTCAATCCACAAAAGCGCTTAATAATTTGGAAAAAGTTGCTCGGTTGAATTTAAATGGGAGCGACTACATGCTTTTGATTCAATATGAGCCTTTCTAGCGACTTCTTCCAGGTTTTCTGGGTTTCCAAGGCAACCCGTGGCAGTCTGGGGCGGGTATGTGTAAAGGCCGCTGGGATTCGTTCAATTACTCATGCTGTTTTTTAAGAAATGCCTCGTGCCCGCCGAAAAGGACAGGAATCGTTTCTGTGATATTTCTGGTTAATGCTGGATAGATGTGTCAGACTAGTTAAGGGAGGTTTTGTTCTGAGTGGGGTTTGCAGGTGGAGCGGCGGTGAGATGTTCATGTCATTAGTTTGTGATTCAGATCAAATGGTTTCTCCGCCCTTACTGAGTCGAATCAAAGCCTCAGACATCTGTCACACGTTCACCACACACCTGTCTAGCCGTGCGCCTTGAATTCAGCGAGACGTATGTTCTTATTCTGATGTTATATAAGCCATTTCTTTCATAAGTGTATGGTGACCTTAAGTTTTTGGCAAAAAGTCAGAAACTAAAGAATGAACTGTTGAATTTTCTGTTCATTAAATAATCCATAAAAAATCGGTTTCCACAAAAATATTAAGCATATTATTACTGGAAAAATATTAAACTGGAGTAACGATGCTGAGAATTCAGATTTGCTTCACAGAAATAAATTATATTTTGAAATATGTGACCCTGGATCACAAAACCAGTCATAAGGGTAATTTTTTCAAAATTGAGATTATACATCATATGAAAGCTGGGTAAATAAGCGTTTCATATATTTACAGTAGGGATTTTACGAAATATCTTCATGGAACATGACCTTTATTTAATATCCTAATGATTTTTGGCATAAAAGAAAAATCAATAATTTTGACCCATACAATGTATTTTTGGCTATTGCTACAAATATACCCCAGCCACTTAAGACTGGTTTTGTGGTCCAGGGTCACATATATTCAAATAGAATACGGTTATTTTAAATTGTAATAATGTTTCACAATATTATGTTTTTACTGTATTGTTGATTAAATAAATGCAAGCTTAAAAAAGCATAAAAACATATCCACTACTATTGATTTTATTTTATTTTATTTTTTGATGGTTGGGTGTTTTTGTTGTAGGTGTAAAGTTAGGGCTTGAGCAAAGACAGTTCATTGTTTTAAGTGAAAAAATAATACAACATGCATTTAAAAAAATAATATTTTAGTTATTTTTCATTTAATTTATGTGAAATTTAAATGTAATATTGAATTTAGTGGAAAAATACAACATTTAATTATTATATTAAATATTTAAAATTTGTTTATTTTGTTTTATTCTTTTTATTTAATTTCGGTGAAATTCTTAGTGAAAAAATACAACATTTAAAAATTCTTTGTTTTACTATTTTTATTTTATTTATTGATTTATTTAATTTATGTGAAATTTTAATATAGTATTTAATTTAGTGAAAAAAAATACAACGTGTTTAAAAATTCTTTTTTTATTATTATTTTTATTTTATTTTATTCTGTTTTCGGTTTTGTAGGTGTAAGCTGAGGGTTTGAGTATATGTAATCATATATCATTGTTCTAAGTGAACAAAAAACAACCACGGATACATGTAAAGTTTTTTTATTATTATTGTTAAATTATTGGTTAAATTATATGTATCTTATTGGGCATCATGGTTTTTTAAGTTTTTTTAAGTTTTTTATTTTATTTAATTTTTTCATGTGACACTAAAGACTGGAGTAATGATGCTGAGAATTCAGATTTGCATTACAGAAATAAATTATATTTTAAAAGACTCAAATATAAAACAGTTAATTTAAATTGTAATAATATTTCACAATAATGTGTTTTACTGTATTTTTGATCAAATAAATTCAGCCTTAGTGAGCATAAAACTCAAAAACATAAAAACAGCCTCTACAAGCTTTCAAACAGTACATATGCATAAAAATATATATGATGTGTTTGTTTAAAAAGAAATTTATACTTAAAAGTGACAGGAAAGATATTCATAATATTTTAATTTTATTTAATTTAATTTAATTTTATTTTATTTTATTAAAAATACATTCCAATTTAAAATTATTCATCAAAAAATCCAGAATTTTTTTGGTGGCGTCAACTAACTGACTAACTAAATAAATAAATGGTCACACTTTATTTTAATGCATTTAAAATAAAGCATTAATGCTAGTAATATGCATGCTAATAAGAGACTAATTAATAGTAAGAACTGGTCCCTATACTGAAGTGTTACCAAATAAACAAATGTCATTAATTAAAAAAGTAAAATAAATAAATGAATAAAAAATCATAACGTTTTTTCATTTTCTTTTCTTTCTTTGTTTCTTTTCTTTTCTTTTCTTTTCTTTTTTTGGATAAGCAAATCTCTTCAGATGCATTGTTTTGTTAGAAGATCCCTGACGTTGGTACTAGGAATCAAAAGTAGTCTGTTTTATACTTTTGCATAAAATGCATAAATTGCATTTAGACAATGTTAAGTGTCATCTCCATGTTTATATTTAGTAAAGTAATAAAAAGCAAGCAGCCATTTAGAAGATCATTTTATCCATAATGATGCTCCATTCAATTATCTAACCATTAAAATGTAATTTCATTTCATGCATTTAATTGTGTGTAATATGCAAATGTATCTATGCATTGTATGGTTTATTTCTCGTTTTGAAGGCAGTTTATGAATTGACTGAATCTGTTGTTACCGCAGTAAATATTTGTAAGGGTTTTTGGGGACCGAGTAAACATAATTCTCAGAAAGCAAACTGTCATCGCACTGCAATTTGCACAAATACAAACAGGAATTAAGTTTTGAGATTCTGGTAATAAATTCTCATCTCGCTCCTGACTAATTAATAAAAATGAACTCCTCCAAATATTGTGTGTGTCTGATGGGTTTTGGTTACGGGTGAATCAGCTGGAGAGGCAGATCTCGGCGTTATCGCGGCGTCGATCATATTACATTCTCTCAGGCCCGCCGTGCTCAGTTTAATTGCCCCAGGCTAAATCAAATAGGCTCGGTCTCCGGAGGGGAAGGGAATTGCATGAGTCTGGGGTGTAAATCAAGTGCAGGTGGGCCGGGCGAGGGGCGCTGCGGCCCGACCCGAGCCGTTGAGGTGGGGATGAACCTGTCACTGTCATCAAACAGCATGACAGCGCGGCCTTCAACCTCCTTCTCATTGTCATAGCAGAAGAAAACAGGGGCAGGCAGCTGCACATCTTACCTGTCACTTCAGTGCGTGCGTGTGTGTGTTTAGCTGCGGATGTTTCAATGTGTGTATTTCCCACATGCCTATACATCTGGAGACAAAAATAGAGAGGAAAAATATCTACATTTATTATTATATTTTTTATTTTATTATTTCATTTGGTTGTAAGTGTAAAGTTAGGCTTTTATTTTATTTTATTTTATTTTATTTGTGGTTATTTGTTGGTGTAAAGTTAGGATTTGAGCGAAAACAATTCATTTATTAACTTATTATAAACTACGTTTATTTTGTATTATTTATTTTATAAACCAAATACATTTAAATTTGATCTTATTTTATTTTAATATTTTATTTTATTTGTGGTTGATTGGATTTGTTGTAGGTGTAAATTTAGGGTTTGAGCAAAGACAATTCATTTATAAACTTATTAAAAACTACGTTTATTTTATATTACTTATTTTATAAACAAAATATACATTAAATTAAAGATTTGTGGTTGGTTGGTTTTGTTGTAGGTGTAAGGTTTGGGCATAGACAGTCATTTAACATTGTGTTTTAAGTAAAAAAAAAAAAAAACATACGTTGTAAATAATAAAAAAATTAAAAAAAATTTAATTTATGAATAAAATTTATTTTATTCAATTTTGTTTGTGCTTTTGTAGGTGAAAAAATTCAACAAATACATGTAAAAAAGATTTTTGTGGTTAAATGGGTGTAGATGTGATTGTTATCTAATTAGGCATCGGATTTTATTTTATTTTATTTTATTTTTTTATTATTTGCTACATCAGAACCACAATTTATTTTTATTTTTATTTTTAACAACAAATACATGTAAATGTGCATATAAATGTTTTTTTGTAGTTAAATTGTTGTAGTTTTGATTAATATCTGATTAGGTAAATATATATTTAATTTTATTTAATTTAATTTTATTATTTATTCTTTTATTTGCTACATCAGAACCACAAATTATTTTTCTTTATTTTTTTAACAAGAAATACATGTAAATGTTTTTTTTTTTTTTTTTTTAAATTGGTGTAGTTGTGATTAATATCTAATTAGGCAATCAGATATTTAATTTTGTTTGATTTTATTGATTTGTTTTTTAAAATATATTTTATTTTTATCTGATTAGGCATCATATTTTATATTTTATATTTTATTTTATATTTTATTTTTACACATTAAAAAGCCATATTCATATATGGTGTGTATGTTGTATTTATGCAATTGTGCATATAAAACACTTAAATGTAAAACAATATAGCGTATAAAAATTCTATATAGATATAAATTAAGACAGCAAAATTCTATAAATGTGCGTGTGTGTATGTGCATTTATATGTGAGTGTGAGTGTGTGTTTGTGTGTCTCTCTCTCTCTCTCTCTATATATATATACACCCACACATACATATATATGTGTGAAGAAAGAGTTATGTCCAATTTCTATACGTTTAACAGCTGCATTGAGCCGTGTGCCGCTGTGCGCTGGTAAACACTACATTAATGGTGCGGTTGGACTGCAGCTGCTAAAGGTCTCTGTGGAGGTTTGCTGTAGGTGTCCTCGTTTTGCCAGATCGATCGGGGTCAGGCTTTACCCGGCGTCAAGGCTTCCCAAGTTACGGCATTAAACTTTCATTCTAATTGAACTTCAGGCGAGCAAACCGAATCTGTCGCTGCGAGCTGTCAAAAAGCATCAGTCAGTTAAATGGAGCTGTAAGCCGGCGAATGATTATTAATACTCGTTTTACCGTGACCTTGTGGCAGGCTTCAACAGTTCTGTTGTTTTTCACTTCTGTCATGCTGAGACTTTCCAGAAAAGACAGTCTCGGTGCTTTTTTTTCCCGGTGGTTTGTGTGTTTTTGTGTTTTCGCAGGGGTCTGACAAATCTAAATATAAAATTCCCCAAGTGAGTACAATGCCAAAGGGGAAATGCCGCATTCGGAGCAAAGCGTGTTGTGCAATTTATTTACTGAATTCCAGCACCGACATGCGTCCTTTTAAAAACACTGCTTTTTGAACTATTAAATCACATTCGTCTTTTATCATAGTCAAATATCTGAGTTGGAAAACATTTGCGGGGAGGTTCAGAGAGAGTTTATTTGCCTATGCTGTGATGTATGAGGTTTCGGGTATCAGTCCGTAGAGCTGCGTGTGTGTGCTTACGTTGCAGAGTTTGCCTCAAACAATCCATCACCATCATTCATAAATCTGGAGATATTTGCATCCCTTGGCATCCCATGCAAATGTGCCCTTCTCTTTCTAATGTGTCTTCATCCTCTCTTATATGGGATGTTTTAGGAATAGGGCAGGTTAGGTTTGGAATAGCATACTAGTGCTACTTTTACTGTTTCTCCAGTATGTTGCACCCCACATATATATTTATTGCATGAAATACTCGCTGAAACTGATACATTTATTTGAAACAAATAAATGCATGCAAATAAATAAATATGTATATAATAATAATTATATAATAATAGAAATATGATTATGTAACAAGTAAATATATAATATAATATAATAATGATAAAATAAACTTGTCCTTAAATGTGGCTCTTTAAAAAAGTCTATATATATATATATATATATATATATTATATAGAATATAATAGAATAATATTTTTGTTTTGTTTTGTTTTTGCATCTTGAATTCTCATTTACGTTTTCATTCATAAATAAATAATTGCAAAATAAAAATTTGTCTTTAAATGTTTTTTAAAAACAATCATTTTTGTTGCATCCTAAATGCTGATTAATGTAATAAATAACTGAATGAATGAATAAATAAATGAATAAATAAATGCAGAATATATCTGTTGTTAAATGTGGGTTTTTAAAATATTATTTATTTATTTATTTATTTATTGTGTCCTGAATTCTCAGTTATTGACTGATTGATAAATAAATAAATAAATGAATAAATGCAGAATATAAATTGTCTTTAAATGTTGTTTTTAAAACATTTTTGTTGCTTCCTACGTGCTGATTTGTTTAGTTTTTAAACAAGCAAACAAAAAGACATAAAAAAAAACCTGTCTTTAAATGTTTTTGTTACATTTTTGTTAGATCTTGAATGCTGAGGCATATAGTTAAATAAATAAATAAGGTTCTTTGAAGTTTGTTTTTTTTTTTTTTGCTTCCTGAATTCTTTTTTTCTTTTTTTTTTTTTTTAAGACTTTTCACATGTTTTTGAAAGAATGCGATGTTTATTCAATCAAAAATCAAATATTTATTTAACAATATTTTTTAAAAAATAACAGATTTCTATTTTAATATGTTGGAAAATGCAGTTTATTCCTGTGATTTAAAGCTGAATTTTTAAGCATTGTTACTCCGGCCTTCAGTGTCACATGATCCTTCAGGAATCATTCTTATATGCTAATTTAGTGCTGGAAAAATAAACAAATAAATAAATAAATACTTTTCAGGAGCAGGCGATCTCCCTGTCTTGTATTTTCTGAGCTCTGCCCATGTATTTGAGCTCAAAGCCTGAGGGTTGACGGTCAGGGAAATGTGTTGTGCCAGGGCTGCCCACCGCTGCAGGCTACACTGGCTAATTAAGCAGCAGATTAGCAAGTCAGCGCGCGTAGCTAACACCGATCTAAGTGCGGGTTTAGTTCTGTGTCTGTTAATGTTGGCCAGCTCTTTTCAAAATGCAAAAACCTTGTGCACATTAGTCGCTTGCGGCTCTAATCGCAGGTGTTCCCTAATGAGGCTGTTTTATTCACCGGTCTGACCCCGAGCACAAAACCAGCTGCCATGCCAGTGTCATGCCCAGAAATAAGGCTAATTCATGTCTGCTAACCGGCCTGATAACACAAGCAAACACTGTGCTATTAATCGATTGGTGATTGAGCACAGCTGGAAATCATCAGGGAGACTCTGTCAAAAGCACAGAATGTTGACACTGATAATGGATGAAAAAACAAGGAAGGAAACAGCAGAAGCAGTGTTGGCAAAATTATAGCTAGTGAAATTCATAATTTCATCATTTTAAGTAGTTGAGTCAGTCTGCCCTTTTGTTTCTTATATTATCTGTCTGTCTCTCTCTGTTCTCTCAAGTTACAGTAGCTAATTGGTGGCGTCTTATGAAAACAGATTGGATTGCAAATTGGATTGCAGATGAATAATGTGAATTAATATTGAAGTGTTGTCGTAGTGTTTGTGTTGTTGCTGGGCTGAGTGTTGTCTGCATTATTGTGATGGACTGTTTTTCTTAGCAGAAGCTTTAAGTGAAGTATTAACTATGTGCAAGTAAAATAAAACATTTAGCTCAAACCACTAAACTTTATTTCGCAATATATAATAGTAATAAAGTGCTGGTTGTATGTAGTATTAAAATACTAATAATAACAATTATTGTTGTTATTATTACTGTCAAAATAATAATAATAATAATAATAGCTATAATAATAGTAATAAATGCTAATAATAAAACACATTTTTACTATTATTAATATTATTATTACAGTCAAAATAATAATTATAAAGTTATTGTTTTAACAACAACAACAAGTTGTTTTGACAACAATAATAATTATAATAGTAATAAATAAAAATAATAATAAAACTATTATTATTATTATTATTATTATTGTCAAAACAACTTATTGTTGTTGTTAAAACAATAACTTCATTATTATTATTTTGACTGTAATAATAATATTAATAATAGTAAATATGTGTTTTATTATTAGCATTTATTACTATTATTATAGCTATTATTATTATTATTATTTTGACAGTAATAATAACAACAACAACAACAATAATAATAATAATAATGAAGAATTGAAAACCTAATTAAATAAAATAACAAATAAAATAATTTATTATTATTTATTACTATTATCTTAATATTTTTATTATTATTATTATTATTATTAAAACAATAACTTATTATTATTGCTGTTGTTGTTGTTGTTGTTGTTGTTGTTGTTATTAATATTATTATTATTGACAAGAATTGAAAACATAATAAACATAAATAAACCAAATTAAATATTTTTTCTTCAAGTAAACTATTGTTCAGTGTTTTTCCAAGAATGTTCATGCCATTGTACATTGATTTTTTTTTTTAGCAAAATAAACTTTTTATTATTATTATTATTATTATTATTATTAAGTATATTAAATATTATATTTAGTATTTATTATATGCTAACATATTAATATATACAACATACATAATTTACATACTATTAAGCTTGGCTTGGTATAATAGTTATTTAGTTATAATAACAATACAATTACATTTCACAAACTTTACTACTATCAAAACACTACTACTACTAATAATAATAAATAAATAATAATTTTATTATGTTATTATTATTATTATTATTATTATTATAAGTAGTATTCTTATTATTAGTATTAGTATTAGTATTATTGTTGTTGTTTTTAATGTTGAATTGAAATAATTTAATACAATTATTTTTTTATTAAAATAAACAATTGTTAATTGTTTTTCCTAGAATTTGCACACCATTTTACTTTTTTTTCTAAATAAACTTTATTTTAATGAAATATTATTATTATTAAATATATCAAATAGTATATGTATTATGTTTATTATTTACTATATGCTAACATATTAATATGTACAGCACACATTATCCTATAATAGCATTTTTATATTTATTTTGATATTTATTTCTAACATACTTGTACAATATCAGGGAAAAGACAAACGTGAATGAACGTTTTGTTATTTTGAGCTGGTTCATTGAAATGAATCAAGCAAATGAACTAATTGCCTAAGATGAATCATATTTACACTACATATTCATGCTACACCGCTGCTTGTTTACTACACCATTATTTGTTGAACAGCTGAGCTACTTTCACGCTACTTAAAAGCATGTAGTTCAATAAGTAGCACCTTCTTGTAATTCCCCGAAGGGTGCAAACGGAGTGTGTAAGTGAGTGCGTTTACTTGATCAGACTGTAACTGAGCGCTCGATAGCTGCCGTGTCTCGTAGCGCAGCCAGTGTTCAGCAGCGACAGAAAGCAATCAGAGCAATTGAGCTAATAATGCTTTGTGACATCAGCATTGTTTGTCCATCTATACAGAATCACATCTGATTGGCTAGAGACCGAGGGCCCGGGCTTGTCTTGTCTTGTGATTTTTAGATGGAAGAGGTGAATAAAGGACATTGAATCAAACGCCTCTCAGCTGTGCTCTTGATTGCGTTATTGATGCATTTAAAGCAGCCCGGTGCAAATAATGAATAGACTGTGATTGTGAGATGATGCTGAAACATTGCAGAATTGATGAATAAGCTAATAAATGAAGCGCTCGCAAACTTGCTAAAGTTTCACAGGAAGTCTAGTTTGAGTAATAATAGTTCCACAACATGTTTTTATTACCCCGGTATAGGCCGTACCATACTTATATTCCATCTTTTTATTTTTCATCTTTGCCATTTCCTTTTTTATCGATCGTAGCACACGCCACGCATACAGAGACATGCGTCCATGCTAAATTGAGTCCTACGCCGTCTCCTCAGTGAAGTGGTATGTGATCGAATGTCGACGTCTTCACTTATGTGTGGTCTGTAGAAACAATAATGTGGCAAATCAACATTCGTTTGGGTTGAAACCGTGGTTGTTCTGCAGGCCTGCGGTTTTAGCAGTAGGTTAATGTGTGAAAGAGAGGAACTAGTTGTTTGTTTACTTCTCTCTTTTCCCTCTCATAGGCGTTTACATCTTTTGTTCAATCATTCGGCATCATGTGCTTTTTAATGACCTGCGATGCAACATTGATTTTATTAGAACTGTCTAATTAATTTTGCAGATTTAGCCAATCATTTTGAAGTACAGCGGGCTTGTAGCAATAAACACTTGAAGGCTAATTAACTGATTCAAGTAGATTTTTTATTGCTAATTACACAAAAACAAATCTGTTGCTGCAAGGTCTTTCTTTTTTGCATTGTAGTTTAATTAAAAATATATTTATTATTAATTATCTACATTTTGAGATAAACAGTGAAGCATCTTTGTGTCTTTAGAATAGATAATAAATGTAAAAAAAAATCACAACCCTCATTTTCAGTGACATTTTTGTTGACAAGTCAGAGTCAAGTGGGTGGTTGCTACAAAGGTGATCAAACAGGTTTGCCGCCTTGTTCTGGGCGATTAGTTGGGTGTTCTGAGTGGTTGTGAGAGTGATGGCTGTTGCCATTGTGCTCTGGGTAGTTGTTAAGGTGTTCTGAATTGTTGTTAGGGTGACCTGGATGTTGTTAGAATCCTCTGAGAGGGTGATCTGGGTGTTATGGTGTTCTGAGTGGTTGTTAAGATGTTCTGGGTGGTTGTTAGGATGTTCTAAGCTGTTGTTAGGGAGATCTGGATGTTGTTATGATGTTCTGAGCAGTTGTTAGAGTGTTCTGGGTGTTGTTAGGATGTTCTGGGTGTTGCCATGGTGTTCTGAGTGGTTGTTAGGGTGTTCTGGGTGTTGTTAGGGTGTTCTGAGTGGTTGTTAGGGTGTTCTGGGTGTTGTTAGGGTGTTCTTAGTGGTTGTTAGGGTGTTCTGAGTGTTGTTAGGGTGTTCTGAGTGGTTGTTACAGTGTTCTGGGTGTTAACATGGTCTTCTGGGTGATTTTTAGAATGTTCTGAGCAGTTGTTATGGTGTTCTGGGTGTTGTCATGGTGTTCTGGGTGGTTGTTAGAATGTTCTGAGCAGTTGATGGGGTGTTCGGGGTGTTGTTAGGGTGTTTTGAGTAGTTGTTAGGGTGATCTGGGTGTTGCCATGGTGTTCTGGGTGGTTGTTATGGTTTTCTGAGCAGTTGTTAGGGTATTCTGGGTGTTGTTATGGTGTTCTGAACTGTTAGGATGTGGGTGTTCTAAGTGTTTGTTAGGGTGATCTAGGTGGTTGTTAGGGTGTTCTAGACAGTTGTTAGAGTGATCTGTTTCTTATCTGGGTGTTCTGGGTGTTGTTATGGCATTCTGAGCTGTTGTTAGGGTGATCTGGGCATTGTCAGGATGTTCTGTGATGTTGTTAGGGTGATCTGGGTGTTGTTAAGGCATTCTTAGTGGTTGTTAGAGTGACCTGGATGTTGTTAAGATGTTCTGAGTGGTTGTTCTGGTGTTCTGAGCTGTTGTTAGGGCGACCTAGATGTTGTTAGGATGTTTTGAGCGGTTGTTAGGGTGATCTGGGTGTTGCTAGGATGTTCTGAGTGGATGTTACGGTGATCTGGTTGTTGCCATGGTGTTCTGGGTGGTTGTTAGGGTGTTCTGAGCTGTTGTTAGGGTGATCTGGGTATTGTTAGGGCATTCTTAGTGGTTGTTAGGGTGACCTGAATGTTGTTAAGATGTTCTGAGTGGTTGTTCTGGTGTTCTGAGCTGTTGTTAGGGTGACCTGGATGTTGTTAGGGTGCTTTGAGTGGTTGTTAGGGTGATCTGGGTGTTTTCACAGTGCTCTAGATGGTTGATAGAAAAATCTGTTTGTTTTGGGGTGTTCTGGGTGTTGTTAGACTGTTCTTAGCAGTTGTTAGGGTGTTCTGGGTGTTATTAGTGTGTTCTCAGCAGTTGTTACGGTTTTCTGGGTGTTGCTAGGGTGTTCTGGGAAGTTGTTAGGTTGCTCTGGGCAGTTGTTAGGGTGATCTGAGTGTTGTTAGGGTGTTCTTGGTGGAGTTGCAGGTGGTGAATGATGAGAAAAAAAGTCCTTTTACTTGGATTCCAAACCAAATCAATATCTAATTGAGTTTTAAAAATTCGATTTAATTTTTTACTACTATAAAGACTTATACTAGACAGGTTTTTCCAGATTTAGATTTCTTCTTCTTTTTTTCCAGTAAAATTTACCTGTATTCGTTCACCTGGTTTAAAAAAAATTTAATAACTTATTCAAACATTTTTCATCACACCGCATGATTTGAGGTATCATTCATGCTTATGAATTACACACCAATGTTTGTAATAGTTAAGTTTGGAGGAAAACCTGTAACACCAAGCATCTGTTCACTTCTCTTTCTCTCTGTTGCCGTGTCCTCCCTCTCACTTCTTCTGCTGTGTTCTTTAGTTCATTTTAGCAGTTTTGTCCCTAACTCACTGGATATGGCAGTTTAGTTGATCTTAGTGGATGTGAAACGGAGCGCTGTCCGTCCTGTCTACTTGGCCGTTAACGTTACCCATCAAAGCTGTCGTGTAGGTTTTGTTCATGTTGGCTTTTGCTCAGATTACTTTTAAGGAACAAATCAGCTGCCTTTCCTGTTTTCAGTCTCAGTAGTAACATCAATCCATATTGTAAAAAGGGGACAGTTCGTTTTTCTCCTCGAGCTTGTCTCGCGACACTCATCTCAGATGGCATTTCAAACCGTTTCTGATTTGTGGAATGAGGGCTTTTTTATTTCTCCTCAGTGGCCTGTTTGAATGAGGAATTCTCTCCTTCTATGCTACATGTGCGGTGGAGAGTGGAAACTCTACAGGAAGCTGGAGCTTTTTCAAATTTAGCACAGCTCAGGAGAGGCTTTTCTCCATTTGATGTCCTGGTGTCTTTTAATGAAGCCTGACACACTTTTTTCTTCTCCTGCTTCAACATTCCCTGTCCTCATGAATAGCCGCTCAGATCGAGGAAGTTGAAAATTGCCTGTAGTGTCTCGGCGGATAATGTTTTCATTGAAGACACGGTCGTCCAAATGACAGCATGGGGCTGAGCTGGATTGGCTAATCGTAAGGTTGCTGGCGAGGCCTACTAGAAGATAAAGGTCACGGCTCTGTATGACTTCAAGCTTCCACAATACTGGGAGAATCACTTGAAGAAATTAGCAATATTTCACTCCAAAATCCAAAGATATTATGCATTTCATAAAGGAAAAAAATAGATCCCCTTGTAGATTATTTCCACTATGACATTTCAACATATTTTAGTATTATTTATATATTATTATAATTTTCATTGTATTTTTATTATGCTTTTATTTATTTTAATTTTAGTATGTTTTTAATATTTTATAATATAGTATTTTTTTAGACCTGGATGTTGTTAGGATTTTCTCGGCAGTTGTTAAAGTGATATGGGTGTTGTCAAGGTGTTCTAGATTGTTGTTAGAGTGATCTGTGTGCTATTGGGGTATTCTGGGTGTTGTTAGGGTGTTTTTAGCAGTTGTTAGAGTGATCTGGGTGGTTGTTAGGGTGATATGGGTGTTGTCAGGGTGTTTTAAACTATTGTTATAGTGATCTGTGTGCTGTTGGGTATTCTGGGTGTTGTTAGGGTGTTTTTAGCAGTTGTTAGGGTGATCTGGGTGTTGTTAGGGTAATATGGGTGTTGACAGGGTGTTTTAAACTATTGTTAGAGTGATCTGTGTGCTATTGGGGTATTCTGGGTGTTCTTAGGGTGTTCTTAGCAGTTGTTAGGGTGATATGGGTGTTGTCAGGGTGTTCTGAATGGTTGTTAGAGTGTTCTGTATGTTGGTAGAGTGTCCTGATTGATTGTTATGGTGATCTAGGTGTTGTTATGGTGATGTGGGTGTTGTCAGGTTGTTCCAGATTGTTGTTAGAGTGATCTGTGTGCTATTGGGGTATTCTGGGTGTTGTTAGGGTGTTCTTAGCAGTAGTTAGGGTAATCTGGGTGTTGTTAGGATGTTCTGGTTGTTGTTAGGGTGATCTAGGTGTTATCAGGGTGATCTGGGCGGTTGTTAGGGTGATATGGGTGTTGTCAGGGTGTTCTGAATTGTTGTTAGGGTGTTCTGTATGTTGGTAGAGTGTCCTGATTGATTGTTATGGTGATCTAGGTGTTGTTATGGTGATGTGGGTGTTGTCAGGTTGTTCCAGATTGTTGTTAGAGTGATCTGTGTGCTATTGGGGTATTCTGGGTGTTGTTAGGGTGTTTTTAGCAGTTGTTAGAGTGATCTGGGTGGTTGTTAGGGTGATATGGGTGTTGTCAGGGTGTTTTAAACTATTGTTATAGTGATCTGTGTGCTGTTGGGTATTCTGGGTGTTGTTAGGGTGTTTTTAGCAGTTGTTAGGGTGATCTGGGTGTTGTTAGGGTAATATGGGTGTTGACAGGGTGTTTTAAACTATTGTTAGAGTGATCTGTGTGCTATTGGGGTATTCTGGGTGTTCTTAGGGTGTTCTTAGCAGTTGTTAGGGTGATATGGGTGTTGTCAGGGTGTTCTGAATGGTTGTTAGGGTGTTCTGTATGTTGGTAGAGTGTCCTGGTTGATTGTTATGGTGATCTAGGTGTTGTTAGGGTCATGTGTGTGTTGTCAGGGTGTTCCAGATTGTTGTTAGAGTGATCTGTGTGCTATTGGGGTATTCTGGGTGTTGTTAGAGTGTTCTTAGCAGTTGTTAGGATGATCTGGGCGGTTGTTAGGGTGATATGGGTGTTGTCAGGGTGTTCTGAATGGTTGTTAGGGTGTTCTGTATGTTGGTAGAGTGTCCTGGTTGATTGTTATGGTGATCTAGGTGTTGTTATGGTGATGTGGGTGTTGTCAGGTTGTTCCAGATTGTTGTTAGAGTGATCTGTGTGCTATTGGGGTATTCTGGGTGTTGTTAGGGTGTTTTTAGCAGTTGTTAGAGTGATCTGGGTGGTTGTTAGGGTGATATGGGTGTTGTCAGGGTGTTTTAAACTATTGTTATAGTGATCTGTGTGCTGTTGGGTATTCTGGGTGTTGTTAGGGTGTTTTTAGCAGTTGTTAGGGTGATCTGGGTGTTGTTAGGGTAATATGGGTGTTGACAGGGTGTTTTAAACTATTGTTAGAGTGATCTGTGTGCTATTGGGGTATTCTGGGTGTTCTTAGGGTGTTCTTAGCAGTTGTTAGGGTGATATGGGTGTTGTCAGGGTGTTCTGAATGGTTGTTAGGGTGTTCTGTATGTTGGTAGAGTGTCCTGGTTGATTGTTATGGTGATCTAGGTGTTGTTAGGGTCATGTGTGTGTTGTCAGGGTGTTCCAGATTGTTGTTAGAGTGATCTGTGTGCTATTGGGGTATTCTGGGTGTTGTTAGAGTGTTCTTAGCAGTTGTTAGGATGATCTGGGCGGTTGTTAGGGTGATATGGGTGTTGTCAGGGTGTTCTGAATGGTTGTTAGGGTGTTCTGTATGTTGGTAGAGTGTCCTGGTTGATTGTTACGGTGATCTAGGTGTTGTTAGGGTGATGTGGGTGTTGTCAGGTTGTTCCAGATTGTTGTTAGAGTGATCTGTGTGCTATTGGGGTATTCTGGGTGTTGTTAGGGTGTTCTTAGCAGTAGTTAGGGTAATCTGGGTGTTGTTAGGATGTTCTGGTTGTTGTTAGGGTAATCTATGTGTTATCAGGGTGATCTGGGCGGTTGTTAGGGTGATATGGGTGTTGTCAGGGTGTTCTGAATTGTTGTTAGGGTGTTCTGTATGTTGGTAGAGTGTCCTGGTTGATTGTTATGGTGATCTAGGTGTTGTTATGGTGATGTGGGTGTTGTCAGGTTGTTCCAGATTGTTGTTAGAGTGATCTGTGTGCTATTAGGGTAATCTGGGTATTGTTAGGGTGTTCTTAGCAGTAGTTAGGGTAATCTGGGTGTTGTTAGGATATTCTGGTTGTTGTTAGGGTGATCTAGGTGTTATCAGGGTGTTCTGAGTGGTTGTTAGGGTGATATGTATGTTATTGGGGTGTTCTGGATGTTTTTAGGGTGTTCTTAGCAGTTGTTATAGTGATCTGGGTGTTGCTAGGGGGTTCTGTATGTTGTTAGGGTGCTCTGGGTGTTCGTAGAGCATCCTGATTGTGTGTTATGATGATCTAGATGCTGTTAGGGTGTAGGATTAAAAGAATTAGTCACCATTTTACACCAAAATCAAAACAAATTCTGCATTTCATAAAGAAAAAAAATCTTAGATTGTTTTATTGTATTATTAATTAGCTTTTAACTGTATATTTTTCATTTTAATTTTAGTACATTTTTAATATTTTATAATGTAGTATTTTTTAGATTTCTAAATATATCTTAAGAATAATGAGAATAATTTACTGATCCAAGCATGCATAAAGAGTAGACTTACTGGTGAGATTTTTATTTGTGCAAAATATTGCGATTTTAAGTTAGGGTTAGGGTTATTCAGCATTTTTATTGGTGGTATGTTACTTTAAAACTTCTGGACTCAAAATAGAAAAACACTGAAATGTTTGATGATTCAGAATGGGCACCATGTGAGTTCAACTAGTTTTCTCTGCTGCTGCTCTTGTGGATGTTATGCATCATATGTTAATTTCTTCTCATTCGTTATCAGTCAGGTCTTCCCTCAAAGCTGTTTGGAGTTGTCTTTTGTAGAGCAGAGCGGCACGGAACGAAGCCGCCGTTTCTGCTGTCATAAGCATGCGTTTACGTGGGAGCCCTCGGCACTGGCTCTGACCCACGACCGCAGCGCATCAGCCGATTGATTGGCTGGATTCACTGTCGTTATCAGATGTTTTTGAAGCCTGTTCAGTGTCTCCTCAGGGCCTTCCAGTGATGCCCTTGTGCGTTGTGCCGAGAATGCAATCTGTGGCAAACAGCCCTACGCTCCCAGGGAGGATTAGCAAAGCCTATTTTCTCACGCAGCTTTCTGTTTTAACCAAGTCGGCGAGATGAAAGATGTACATTTCCTTTATTGCATGAGATATTATATGCATTAGGCAGCCTGTGTTTGTTTACCTACATATGGATCCATCTAAAAAGATATATGACCCTAGATTGTTGCAGTAATATGATTGGGACCCCAAATCTGAATCTCAGTGCAATTTCCCCCATAAATCTATTTAACCTCCGTTCCTGGCAGCACAGATCTCCTCTAGCGCTGTGATCTGAGAGGCTTTCTTTTACCCTTCAAGCTCCCGTGGGGCAACACAGGAGTCTTTTCTCACGTAAACTCTTGCTGTGGGCTCCAAGGACACACGGTCAACCTTTACAGTGGCAATGACAGCTTTATAGCCAGAGTTATCGCCTCCGTTATACCACTCACTCCTTTCTAGCGTTCTTTGCATTAACACCGTAATTAACGCGCCTTCCCACACGGCGCCACGTTCACGTTTGATTTAAAGAGCGAGGTTTCGGAGGTCATGGATCTCGCTCGCGCTCAGAATCAACCTCCAAGGACCATTTGTGGGATAGAGGTGAGGCTTTAGGTGGGAAATCTTATTTGAAGCCTCGCCAAGCGCGCAAATCTTCGAATACCCGAGGCTGATTTCTCCCCGCGGGACCCGCGTATACCTGCGAGATATGATTTATTCAGCATTGCCAATTTTCCCACCTGCCCCGCAGTTATTACACTTTGCAAAAGCAGATCTCTGACCTATTTTCTTAAACAGGATTTGATCCATTTTATCATAACAGTGCTTTAAGAGCTTTAAAATCCTATCAGGAAGGACTAACCGTAGCATCTTGGTCAGCGCGACACAGAGATCTTTCCGTCCGTGCAACCGTGAGCGGACTCTACCTCCGCCTCGGCGCCTCTGTGGAGTTCGGAAATAGAAACTCGCTCTCCCAGCTGGTTCTCCGCATGGTGATTTAGATTTTCGAGTCTGCGGGAGCTTGGTGGAGAATGCGGGCAGTGTGAAAACGCTCTGGGATTCCGCATGCTATTTTGAGCCTGTATTTGGTAGTACCCTTTCACTCTAAGGCCATGTAATTTTCTTTGTTCATTTGAGTAACCTCTCAACCCTGTAAGTGGGGGAATATATCTCTCCTCGAGTGGAGGAGGTGTGCCGCTATTGATTTCTCCTATGGAGACATACTGGCAGGTATGATATTGCATATAGATTTCAGAACAATGACAGTCTAAAGGTGAAGTGTTTCATTTCTATAACACTATCAAGAAAAAACGTGGCTGTCAAACACGTTTTAGACACTGGCGCAGCTCCACTCAACTGGTTGAGCCAATGTTCAAATGGCTTTGTTTTAATGTTTCTGAATGTGACTCGTGGAGGCTGGCTTTGGAGGGTTAGTGTGATGCTAAATGAAGGTTGGCAGTTTTACAAGTACAGGGCAGCAGAAGGTCAAATGCTTTTACAAATGCACTGGAGCACATGGTCCTGGCTAGTCCAGTGGTGACTGCTTTCACTGGACTAGGCCTGGGGGAATTTGTTTCTGCAACTTTCATACAGCAGTTGCCACAAAGCATTGTGGAAGGAGATTACAAGGTCAGTCCCCATGGAGATGTGAGCTAAAGGGTAAATTAGCAGGAGTTGCCCAAAACCTTATGGGGTTTAAACATGTAACACTTCAGTTCCTAGTGTAGGCTGTACATAAACTGCCGTTTAAAGTCAGATTTTTTAAAGAAATAGATACTTTTGGTAGCACTTTAGATTAGGGAATGCTATTCACTATTGACTAGTTGCTTATTATCAGCATGCATATTACTTAAATATTGGTTGTTTATTAGTACTTATAAAGCACAAATTAACATTGATGGGAAAAATCAAATGAATAATTGTTTCCCCCGTTACAACACCGTTACCGTTACTGACAAGAAAATGTGGCACTACTATAATTTGTTATAATTTAGTTTTTAAGTTCATCTAATTGGATGGTCAGCGTACCTGTATTTGACAAACTCTAGTGTGAAGGCACACGACTAGCTGCCGCTTTGTCTCACACACACGCAAATAAAGATACAGAGCGAAAGAGTCTTATATATCTTTTAAGAACTGCCGGTTTCTCCAGTAGTAGGAGGAACTAATGTGCAAACAGCAATCTCATTGGCTGGCGCTCACCTATTATTGTCCCTGTTTTGATTTCAGCAAATCAGTTTGAGTGAACGCAGTTTATGTGATTAATATTCATGAACCCAGCATCTCATTAATCCTTAGTGTGTTTTATATTGGTTGTAGAATTCGTAGTAGTTTTGTTATCTGAATTATCATTATGTCATATTATAGTTCTTGACTGACTGATGCTAAGTGTACTTTCAGATATTTAAAAAACTGTGCCATTAAGCTCTATATATGTATAGTAGTCAACAATTGGATCAAAACCTTTCATCAAAGTTGTCCTAACAAAAACAATATCCAATCTTGTCTTAGGACAAATTAGATTAACTCTTTTGATCCACTTTAAATCTTGACTACTATATGATAGTATATCAGATATTTAATATTAGTCTGGTGAATATACTAAAAATGTAATTCATTTCATTTAAATTTCATTCATTTAACATATTTAATATTGGGGGCGTCCAAGTGTATTGATATATTTGAACATTTTTTAAAAAAGTAACACAATAGTTACTTTCCTTGGTATAGTGATGTAACTCAGTTACTATTTGTGAGAAGTAACTAGTAACTATAACTAATGACTTTTTTAAACATATTAATGCATAACCATATTGTAGATTACCCAACACCTAAACTAATCTAAAGTGTTGCCATACTCTGATTCTACAAGGATGAATCAAAGAATCATGAGAAATGCATCTCAGTTCTCATCTATCTTGGCTGTTTCCTCCGAGGAGGCAAGGGTGGCAGTGCCTCATAATATTGGATGAGAAAAAAATGTGTAGTACACAAATAAAACATCACCAATATTACAAAATATGACATTAAAAAGAGTATAAATCACTTGTTTTTCTAAAGAAACATTGTCCAACAGCGGGTGTAGTTACAGCAGGAGTCCGCGTCTCTGTCGCCTCCCCTGAGCCCATTGAGTTTTAACCGGGGTTGCCAGGTTTTCACAACAAAACCCACCTAATTGCTACTCGAAACTAGCCCAATCGCGTTTCGTGGGGGGTCCTCCATTTAAAAATCGCTTACCGAGTAATAAAATTTTTTGTCAGGGTACCCCTGGTAAATTTGTATTTCAGGGGCTAAATGTGTCATTATTGGGGTCGCTTTCACCCGCAGACATCAAAAACAACCTGCGGACTTGGCAACACTGGTTTTAACAAACCCCCTAAAGTGTGCAGTGGGTTTGTTGGGGGGTAATTGAAAATAAATGGGGGAAAGTGACTTGAGAAGAGGCAGTGCCCCCATAACGATATGATTGGATATGACCAGTTATGCTCGACTGTGATTGGTTCATGCAATAAATCCTGCCTCTTTTTTCGTGCATGCTCCACGTTCATGAATTAGTCTAAATGAACAGTATAATGGCATTAATGGGAAGACAAATTTAACCCTCTGGGGTCTGAGGGGGTTTTGCGGCCCTAAAGAAATCTTGACAAGCCCTAAACTAATTAAACAACTCACACACAACAACTCACAACAAACATTGTTTAAATTGTTACTGCCTTGTGTTATTATTCTGGAATAAATGTAAAATGCTTAAAAACATTATCCAGCCATCAAGCCAAGCAGCCAACTGGCATATTTGGCTGTATTTTATTTTGTCATTGTACTAGAATGGAGAGCATTCAGATGAAAGATGTCTGTCAGAGCTCTGTACTAAACATGATTATGCATCTTCAAGCAGCTCTGCCACAGATTAGAGCAAAGGATAATACTTAATGTAACAAATACTAGGTATTATCATCATTAAAGTTGTTTAATGACCAGTAACGATAGGATTAGGTTTGAAATAGCCTCTGTTGATAATTATGTTGCTGTTGTTTCCAAACGTGAAGAGATCACATAATCACAGGCCCTGAGATGAAAGATACAGGGGATAAAATCCTCCTAAATAGCATTCGCTCATCCATAACTCATCAAGCGCACCATGAAGCGTAAAGGATGTCCACTGCCTGCTTCTCTTTGGCCAAACCACAAACGAAGCCTATTTATTTCTTTCACCGGCAAAAGCAAACACACCTCAGGGAAACAGCGGGTATCATTTATATGTTTACTTTTTACTTTTCTTCCTGATTCTTTTTTTTCCCCCCAGAGGCTTGAGGCCCCTAAAGTGGACAGCGGCCCTGGCACAGCTATGGTAATCACTCTGTCATCATAATTCAGCCACTGGATCACCAACTCCATTAAGTCAGCTTGCAGCTGTTGCTACCTGGGGATGGGTAATTGCTCTGCAGGAGTCCGCCCTGCCTTCATGCCTCATTAGGCGATTTTGCCAGCATTTCGCTACCCCCTCATCCCCCACCTGACCGAGTAAAGATGCTCCGCTTCGCTCTTCTCAGCCCGGCGGTGGAATACCAACCAGTCGGCCCCATCCCGAGATCAACCTCACATCAAAAATTCACACACACTTAGGCGTCCAAGGCTGGATCTCTTCCTTACTCTGACAACAGCGCTAGATTCATCAGAACAATGACCCACATGATGATAATTCAGGCTGGCAGGACACAAGGCTTCGTCCGTACGTGTTACCTGCGCCGGGAGTTACACATGCTTTACATTATTCATTCAGTGCAATTTGCTTTGAATGGGAGATGAATGAATTGAAATGTTCAAGGGTGTGATCAGTTTAGATGCCGTGCGTTTTGCTCAGCCTCGGGATTGTTTATCCTAGGACTCTTTTGAAACCTGGTTGAGCTTAGTTATCATTTGTTAAGAGCCATAATGGTGCTAGGACTGGGCCATGTAGTTAGGAAAATGCTATATATTATTGTTAAAAAAAAAAAAAAAACTTTTTGAAGTTTGTCAGTACATGTTTTATTTTATTTTATTTTATTTTATTTATTCATTTTACCATCTGTCCTATCATGTCATGGTGACAAACATATAATTTTATTTACTGAAATATTTGATTCACTGAAACATGACAGTTTGAACTGTTTCACAGAAATGAATCAGTTTTTTTTTTTTTTTTTTTGCTGTTGAATTTAGTCAGAGATGTTATTAAAACCTCTGTTTTGAAGTTTTATAAGTGTTTTGATGATATTCACAATGTTATAGCACCCCAAAAAATTTAGCGTTATAGTGAATATCTTTTTTTTTTAATTAATTAATAACTTTTTAAAGATTGTCAGTAGTAAATTTTATTTTATTTTATTTTATTTTATTTTATTTTATTTTATTTTATTTTATTTTATTTTATTTTATTTTATTTTATTTTATTTTTCAAACAGTTTGTCCTATGTAGGGTCACGGTGTCAAGCATATTTTATTTATTTCTATATATATATATTTTTTTTTTTGCATTTTTAAAATTATTTGAACAGCTAAATCTGAGTTTTAATTCACTGAAAAAGTTGTAACTTTTTTTACAGAAATGAATCAAGCTTACAAACTCCAGTGGCGTTTTTGGCTATTCAGTTTTTTTGTTTTTTTTTAGAGATGTTATTAAAATTTTTGCTTTGCTGCAAGCCGTAAGATAAGGAGGTATCATTGTTTTGATGATATTCACAATGTTATAGCACCAAAAAAAAAAAAAAAAATCATTGTAGAGTTATCATGAATATCTGCCTGAACTGCAACAAATGGTTAAATTTCGGCTGAGATCCAAGATGTCCGGTGATGTTACCAATCTCACAAGGTTTTATTTTCCAATCTAGGAACAGAAGATGTAAAATCGTGTGTCTTCAGAGAGTGATTTCCCCGAATGGATAGAAGAGCCGCTTTGATTTGTGAGACAACTGTGAAATTATTTTCTGAGAAATGAAACTGTCTGCTGGCAGAAAGACTCAGTATCTGACAAAAAGAAAGAAAAAATGGCAAAATCGCGCAGCAATCAGTGATCAAAACTGGACAGAATCAAATTACTACAGATCTCTCTTGCAGTTTCATCCGCCTCTACAGCAGGACGGTGAAGAGAGGGAAATATTGGGAAAGAAAAAGAAGCCCATGCCACCGAATAAAACCCTCCCTCAGGAGTTGATTATGGAGCATAAAATTGCATAATGTGGTAATTTCTAATACAAATGTGGAGGACAGGCATTCAGGCGCCTGACTTAGAGGCATGAGCTGAATGTGACCTGTAAGCATTCTTTAAGTGTAATGAGGCTCCTTAGACTTTAATGCATTCACTACATTTCACACCTGGCACAGTTTGTTCAGATAAATGTGTGTGAAAAAGAAATGAAAAAATTGCTGGTTCCTTCCCACTTGTATTCCCACATACTCGCATGTATTGCAAATCCCAGTTTTTTAGTAGTACACACAAATACGTGAAAAACAAGAAAAAAACAATACTAACTTGTTCCAAATGTTTTTGTAGGTGTTTGGAAATCCAAAGTTGTTCCTGTGAGTTCAGCGCCATGGTGAAATGATGGACATTACTTGATGAAAAACACTATTACAGGTAAAATTTCCGTTTTCCCATCCTCTCTTTCCTTAATGAAAGCTGGTGTTTTAATATTGCAACCATGTAGATGCTGCTGGATGTTTTCAAGTGGGAGGGGTGAAGATGTTTGGGTGGTGACATCACTATATGCCAAATTCTGTAATTCATAAATATTAATTAGCTTGCATTGGCATTGATATGTGATGCCTAATTAATATTCATGAGCGATAGACATTTCATTTCTGTGGAATTGGAGTCTTCGTGGAAAGAAATGTCAACAATAGTGTGCAGATAAGATTCTAAATATAATTCAAATAACACATTACAGGGATAGTTCACCCAAAAATCTTCTGGATCTTTCTTTCTGGGCCTTGAATATGTCAGTTTAGTCTGTGCAAGTCAGAAAGCTCTTGGATTTTATCAAAAATATCATAATTTGTTTTCCAAAGATAAACGAAGGTCTTACAGGTTCGGAACGACATGAGGGTGAATAATCAATGCTAGAATTGTCATCCCTTTAATGGTTTAAAATCATTTAGTAAAATATACTTAGTCCTAAAGTTTGAATTTGATGAAAACAAAGGTATAACCTCTAACCTGCGTTCACCTGAATGTGTATGCGTGCATGTGTTCATCTCAGTATTCAGACTGATCTGACCTCCCGTTACTCAGAGGAAGTGCTTTATTTTGAGGACGGTTATATGGCCCCCCCTCCGCTTTTACGGATGAGTCCTGTCACCTTTGATCTGAATGGCTCTCCATTATGCTAGAGTCTTCACATGAGCCCGGCGCTTCCCCACAGCTGAGCTTTATCGGCCCCTGTGACCCGCTCTAGAGTATCTGTGTCATCTCTCCCTCACTGCCTTGTAGGAAGCGTTCATGCACATCAGTCATGGCTTACAGATTAAATGTAGGCGTTGATAAAGGAACTTATACGGTTACATTAAAAAAAATAATAATAATAAAATAAACACTGAGTTGGACTAGGATCTCAAACAGATGTGTAAACAAAATGATTAGGAAGAGTTAGGAATTATTAAAACAGTCCAAAATTATATAGGTCATATTGTAATAAAAAAACACTTATTTTAGGTCTTTTTTCTTTGTGATATTACTTTTTTACAACAGTCTGTTCAGTAGAATTACGAATATGTATACACGCACGCACAGATAGAGAATTTTGCATTCTCTTATTCATCAAAAAACACCACTAATTTTAGGTATTTTTTCATGGAAAAATTATACACTACACACTCACATAAACACACACACATAGAGATAGAGACTTTATTTATTTATTTGTTTGTTTGTTTTGTTTGTTTGTTTGCAGATTTATGGAATATTTTAGTTTTTTTTTTTTTTGTTTATGCCATATTGTAGTTTCTTGCATGAAATAAATTTGATTGTTTATTTATTTATTTTGCAGATTTACTTAAAAATCTATTTTTTTCATAGAATATATATACATATTTTTTTGGTTGTTTGTTTGTTTATGCCATATTGTAGTTTCTTGCATGAAATAAATAAAATGATTTTACGTCTTTTTTAATTGCGATGTTGTTTTTACAACAATCTATCCAATAAAAAAAATGAATATATATATATATATATATATATATATTTTTTTTTTTCACACAGATATTTTTGCATTCTTCATTCATTCATTATTTATTTTTATTTTATTCATTTTTTATTTATTTATTTTTATTTATTTATTTTGAAAATGTATGGAGTATTTTAATTTTTGTGGTTTATGCCATATTCTAGTTCCTTGCATAAGTGAAATATGACTGTACACTTACCTTCTGTCATTACAGTGATGCAAATGATCAGTTATATAATTATTTGGCACACTTAAGTATAATTTTGTGTATACACCATGGTAGTGCTTGTCATATTAAATGTTACTTATGCACATTTATGCAAATTAATATTTAAAAAACAAAGATTTTTTTTTTTTTTTTTTTTTTTTTTACCCCAATTCACAATAATATTTTTTTCTTTTATGTCAGTAGTAACAATTTGCTTAATTGTCATGAAAATGTAATTTAATAACACTGTATAAAAATATTTTTTTCTATATTTTACGGTGAACGACGACCCTGCCATTTCTTCATGAGATTCACTTTAGGTAAACATATGCTCATGTAAATAAGAGCTCAAGAGAGGGACGTTGTGTACAGTCATGCCGTGATAGCCATATGGAGAAATGTGCTTCTGTCATTCTGTATCACCCATAATTGACTGGGAGATCTGCTTATAACCCAGACAGAGCTCAGCGGTGGCTGCTGGCAGCGTATAATAATGCAGATTTGGCTCTTTCTTCCTCAATGTCTTTTCTGTCTCACATTAGTTTTGTTAAGAGGCTGAACTGCCTGACAGGGTTCAGCTTTCATGCATATACATCGAACACGCCGCAGAATTTTAACAGCCGCATATTTTATCTCCACATGAATGCATTATTGACAACCGAAGGCTACATATCATGAGCATAATGTGGCAGTGTTTCAGAGAATATGGATCAATAGCAATTTCCTCGTTGGTTTAATTTCTCCGTTCGCAATCGTGCGAGTGGTTTTGTGTGTTTTTAGACAGGCTGAAGCATCTGTGATTTGCTCTGATAATGGTTTGCGTGTTTGAACGAGTGCAATTACGCCAATGTATTTGCCAGATGCATCGGCGGGTTAACAGCAGTGAATTTGAATATTAATAAATGCACTTCGTCCACCGCCTATACTGATTAAATGTTGACTTCTGACACCCGTTGGAAATGAAATTTCTACACGTGCACGTGTTTAAATAAAGTAGCCTGATACAAGCGAAATTGGCTTGATTTTCAGCTCGGCTCAGGTGAATAATACCAATGTGCGCTGACGCTGACCACATGTTTCAGCATACAGATGAATAGAGATGAAAAACGAAATACACTTCGCTCTGATGTGGAAGGCAGATCGTCTTGCAGCGCCCGAGGGCGAGAGCTCTCGACCAAGAACGTGTTACTGAGACATCGCTGTCGGATTGATTCTGAGATATGAAACGTGGCACGTGGCCTTGCTGATGTGTGGCGGCCATTTTGCTTTAGGGTGTTGAACGACGTGACTGGCTGTAATACAGCCTCGGTATAATGCGCGGTGAATATGATGAATTTCTGTGCGCAGAAATAAATGGCTTTTGATAGGTTCTGCCTTTGATCAGCTTCTTCAGCCATTCCGATTCCCACATAGTCTCGGATGATGAAAAGAGAGAAGTAATGAAAGTTGTATCTGGCTAGCGCTCACGGGAGGTAAACCCTCTCGGTTTGACGTAACTGCGTGTTTGATATCTCCGAAGGCCAAACTTCGCCTGTAAGTGACGATAAAGGATAACAAGATGATTATAAGAGAGGGGACCGTTGGAGACTCAAGGTCTTGGTTGTTGACGCGCATGGTCGGGCGAGAAGACGGATGAAAGGTTCGTCCCTACGTGACGGCGAGTGCCTGGGGAAGATAAGCGCGAGACAACGAGACAGCCTGGAGGAACACACTGGGCATGGGACAGTGCGAAACGCAGGTATAGCCCATTCATTAGCACCGCATGGAACAACGTGCACTCTTTTGAAGGCTCGTGGGAGCGAGGGATTGAAAAGAAAGCGTGAAGATCAATACGGTTCACTTCGTTGAGGCAGCTTGTTTGTACAGAAGCAAAGAAGATTATGAGCAAACACGCCCAATGTACCCCAAAAAATATATTTGCATACATAAATTTTTGTTTTTTTCCCCCCCACCAAAACTTTTATGCTCAGAGAGCAGAAGAAAAAGAATTTCGGATGGGTTTCTGACTTTCAAAGTACGGTTTCTGTTGCGTTTCTCTTTGAATTATTAGGTCATGCCGAGACATGTTTGTGTTTTTATCCAACTGTTTCATTCGCGCTTACCTGCTGCTTTCTGTCAAACAATGTCTCGACCCACACCCACCGCTTCTTCAACACCTCTCTGTTGAATAATACTGGGACCACGGCCAAGACGAGAAGCGTCGAAGACGCAAATCTTTAATTTATGAATCGCAAATAATACATGCAAAGAGTCCACCTTGAATGATTGTGTTTTGTGTTCGCGGGATGTAAATAAACCGCTACACCCAGGACCGACGTGCGCCCTTTTTGTCTTTCAAGTGGAAGATGTGTTTACCGTTGGCTGTTTGTTCCTCATTGTTCCCCGCTGTTTTTCTTTTGGTTTTTGACAGCAGATCTCTTTGGATGGCATAAACAAGCTGGAGTTCAGATGTTTCTTTTGTGTCACTCCTGGGCTCCTTCCAGGTGTGTTATTGTGCTATTGATCCTTGTAGGGCTTCGCCACGCTCATGCTGTATCCCAAACCACATTGATTTGTAGGACTGCTCGTGTATAAATGGGTTGAACCTTATTGGATTTGTTGGTGGTGGAATCGTACTGAAAATGGAGGGGGTGTTTAAAGCTTCAAGCTAGTCTTTTGCGCTGTCGGTCAAAAGATCAATATTATATTCACGTGCAAGTGTTGAGACGGTGGTTTAATTTGCTGCTTTTCTGTGTTTCCCGTTGTTTTTGATCCAAGCGTTGTCCCAAAGTTTGGTAAACAACAGAGTGATTAGCCTTGTTCTGACGTTTCCTTAGAGGCATGTTCATCTAATTTATTCTCTGCCTATGGTCCACTTTGAGATCTACCAAAACAAGCCATCTGCTCCAAGCGCTGCTTCCACCTCGCTTTTAATTAGGACCTCTACTTTTGTTAAATGAAACCACAGGGTTGCACTTTGTGCAAAGCATTGATTTGATTGTACTCAAGGGGGGTGATAGTTACCTTCAAAATGTCTTAGCCATTAAACCAGATGTGTTGTTATTCGGGAGCTAGCCATAAATGTGTTTATGAGATCTAACTTGTTCAGCAGATTATCTTCAAACATTTGCTTAGCTTTTTAAAGGGATAGTTTGTCCAACAATGAAAATTCTGTAGTTAATTACTCTGCCTCATGTCATTTCAAACCTGTGAGACCTGCGGAATACAAATTAAGATTTTTTGATTAAATTCTGACCCTGCATAGACAGCAATGGTACTACCACGTTCAAGGCCCAGAAAGGTAGTAAGGACATCATTAAAATAGTCCATGTGGCATCATTTGTTCAGCCATCATTTTATGAAAACTACAAGAATACGTTTTGTGCTCAAAGAAAACGAAAGCAATTTCTTGTTTTCTGTCGATCTTTGAAGCATATTCACAAGAGATCTTATAGCTTCATAAAATTAAGGTTGAACCACAGATGGACTATTTTAACGATGTCCTTACTGCTTTCTGGGCCTTGAATGTGGTAGTACAGTCTATGCAGGGTTTCGGATTTCATCCAAAATATAATTTTTGTTTTTGAAGATGAGCGAAGGTCTTACAGGTTTGGAACAACATGAAGGTGAGTAATTAAATAACAGAATTTTCATTTTTGGGTGAACTGTCCCTTTTAAAAGATACTGAACAGAAAACTGACCATAGAAGATATTGTACATGATGTACTTGTGTTGCATCACAAATCGTACTCTGTCATTTCGAAAGGCAAAAAAGGTGCAAAATCAATCTAGCATAGCTATAAAAATCTATGTTGGAGTTTGAGTAGAATATGTTTTTGGTCTTGCCCAAACATGGCATGACCAGCATGTCTTCACAGTGTCTTAGAAATCTCACACTGGTTTTTCACACATTTTGACCATTTTAATTTCCATGTTTTTCAACCATGTGTGATTAATCTTCAAGGATTTTCAGATGTTTTAAAAAAAAACTCACGAAAAAGCAGTTTCCAGCTGATTATATGTATTTTGCAACTGAGTATAAAACTGAACTTTTTCCTGTTTAAGCGCTATAATCTGGTCCCCAGTTCATCTACCAACCCAGAAAATAAAATGAATTGAATTCCAAGAATTCCATGCTTAGAATCATCATTTAGCGTTTCCAGTATTTCTAGGTTTTCCATGACCTTGGAAATCCTGCTCACAAAATCGTTTCTGTACCAATATTAAAAATCGTCTCCAGAAAGCGACTGTAAATATTAATATTCTTCAGTTTCCTCTTTTGAACTTCTCCCAAACTTTGAAAAGCCGAGGAACAAGTGAAGGTTCAGCATTTGCATAGTGGAGGATAAATTTATAATTCTGTTAAACATGCCAATATAGAGCATTGCGCGGGGACCGTAAGCTTAATTGATGCTGTAAAAAATGCACGTAAAAGTCTTTATTGCAGCTTTAAAAGCTGTTCCCAACAAAACTCTATGGTGCAGCAGTGTTCAGTTAGCGGCTCACGGCTTCATTCGGTCTCCTAAAGGGCCCTAGCGCTTCAGAGACGGCCTGACAGCCTTGTGTAGCCCACGCCAGAATCAATACAACAAAGGTCATTTGCTATTCCAGTCATAGCCAGCTCCATTCCCACCGAACTGTATTTGATGCATACCAAAGATGCGCACAATGACCGCGCTCCTCTGTCATTATGCGAGCAAGATGGAGCATCTATTCAGCGGAGAATAATGTCATTTAGTCATCTGTCGACTTGAACTCCAGTTTAGGAAAGGGGGAATAAAGAGGCTGTTTATGCGCGTATAAGTGAACGCCGTCGCTGTTTCCGGCACGTAGTCAATAAGTGAATTTCAAAATGAACATTTTGTAGGACACGCTGTGCGAGCTGGTGAGATACACTGTGTTTTCACATGTTTTGTTAGCTAAGAATTTGCTACAACACTAAACTTAGCGCGCGCTCCGCGGGGAGCAGGTGTGTACAAGCGTTGTTTCTCTAAGCTACTCTGACGACTCCTTCCGCATGAACAGCCGATTCGCTTAGACATGATACTGATGTCAGGCGTCGAATGAAAAAGTAAAGCCGACTGGGAGGCAGCGGGAAGGCGAGGCTCTCACCATCTGTGCGAGTGACCTGCCAAACACAGGCTCATCATCATCATCACTCAAAGAGCCTACTGAAGGCACCTGACCACTCATTTGTCCATCTGCCAGTGCTGGACTGCCCCGGTTCTGGCACCGTCCGATTGGCCCGCTGAGATGCCCATCATCGCAGCCAGTCAACGGCGAAATAGAGAATTGTCGCTTGACTTGTTTAGGGTGTGATATGCTTGTTGGTAGAGGTCAGGATTCATCTAAGCTTATTGCGTAGTGGTTTTCAAACAGTATCTTTCATGGTTAGTGCAAAAAATGGCTATTCTCTAAGATGCATGCTGTAGGATCTAGATATTGAGTTATTTTTGCACTGAATTAAGTAATGGATCGCTAAATTACTTACATGGTCCATGCCGGGATGTATAATTATCTAGCATGGCTATTGATTACAGGGCTAATTTAGCGTGACATATTGCATGAAATATAGCTCAATTCAATTCTGAATACCCTCACTACCTTGTTTGGTTCTGTTTAGGTACAAAGCAGCAGCGGCGTCGGGTTGTTTTGCTAACGGCTAGCCTCGATGAATAATTCCCTTAGGGAAGAAAAATAATGTAGTGCTTGTTGAAAATAAGATTTCGATTGATTAGCTGCCATTGCTGCAGGACAGGGTTGGTATTCTTTCAAAATCCCCATGTTTGGTGCACTGGGAGGATTATCACAGCCTCGTGAGGGGTCTAAGGTTGGAGCTGTAATAGGTTTACGCTCAAGTTCGTTTGGCTTCTGGGAAGCATCATTAGGTAAGCAAGGTCACGGTGTGCGGAGCGGAAAGTCTGCCTTCTCATCATCTTATGAATGTTTAATTTGTTTAATCTGACATTCTCTTACTTCTCAACTAAAGAGCAGGTTTGACCCCACGGAGCAGTGTTGGGAAAATGATAAAGAGATTTCTGACTGCTTTATCATGAGATAAATAAAAGGTATGTAGATCCACAAATACTGAAGGAATCAGGTTGCATGCCAACATGCACGTACTGACAGAGTCAATCATGCCCGTGTTTGCCATTTAGATTACGATGAAGACCGTATTACTGCCGCATGGTGCAGGGAAAACAAGAAAAGGTATTTTATGCTGTCAACTGAAGTGTGCAAATGAATACGTCTGCAATAGCTGAAGATGATTGAATCTGATGGCTAGTCAAAGTCCCCACACATACTGCCTGATCAAACGCCGTTGTTTGCAGTTTGCATTCTTTCACTGTTTCCCACTCACATGGTAGTTGATTCTGATTTGTAGATGTGAAATGTTTCGTAGGCCTGTCTCATACAGGGTAATTTCATTTTCTGAAATCTAGTTAGGAATTCTTGACTGAGGAAGACTATACAAGAGATGTGTGAGACACTCTTGTACATATATTTTTACTCTACTGTGATGGTACCATGATACAGTGATGGTTCTTTTTTTGGACCGTGGTATTAAAAGTCATGTACCAAATTTCTTCTAAGGCACTTAAAGGGATGGTTCACCCAAAAATGAAAATTACTGATGCTCAAGCCATCCTAGGTGTTTTTGACTTTCTTCTTTCAGATAAATACAGTGTAAGTTATATTAAAAAATATCCTGGCTCTTCCAAGTTTTATAATAGCAGTGAATGGGTGTTGAGATTTTGAAGCCCAATAAAGTGCATCCATTTATCATAAATAGTACTCCACGCGGCTCCAGGAGGTTAATAAAGGCCTTCTGAAGTAAATCCATGTGTTTGTGTAAGAAAAATATTTATATTCATACTATAAACAGTAATCTCTAGCTTTTGCTAATTGTCATACTCACGTTATGATAGAATGGCATTCCAGCGGATGACGTAGGATGTATATGGCCCTATGATTTCTGCGATGCGGTAAACACGGATGGAATCGCGGAATCCAGTCATAAAAATGGAATATACTGTATACCTGTGAATGTCACGGAATTTGTCAAAGTTTGTTTGAAGTTACGCTACGCCTGCGTCCTACATCATCCGCTGGAACACCACTCTCTCGTGAACATGCGTACAATAGTTAGCAGAAACTAGAGATTACTGTCCATAAAGTTTTAAATAAGGATGTTTTTCTTACACAAAAGCATTGATTTGCTTCTGAAGGCCTTTATTAACCCCCCTGGAGCAGTGTGGAGTACTTTTTATGATGCATGGATGCACTTTTTTGGGTTTCAAAATCTCAGCACCCATTTACTGCCATTATAAAGCTTGGAAGAGCCAGGATATTTTTAACGTAACTCCAATTCTATTTGTCTGAAAGAAGAAAGTCAGATACACCTAGGATGGCTTGAGGGTGAGTAAACCAATGAGTAATTTTCATTTTTGGGTGAACTATCCCTATAATGGTAATTCTGAGAATATTAAGGTGCTCTGTCCAAAATATGGTAATAAAATATTACTTTTTGGTACTGTTGTGAGTGATTGTTTATAAATAGCTTTACAAAAAATACCATGGTGCTATCATGTTTTTGAATAAGAGGCATTACCAAATGATGATACCCTGTTTTTTTAACGTAGTACCATATACCATAGTTGTACCATGATACTTTTTAGGAAGTGATTTATCAAAGTAACATGATATTTGCATGATGTTAATATCATTGTATTACTATAGTGCATTTTGTATGTCTTTTTGCTCAATTCTGTGCTCACGGGCAAAACTGATTTGTTTCATATCTGACTCCAAACAATTTGTTGTTCTGTCATTGTCTATTTTGGTACGTGTTTACTCGCTTGATGTGCTTTCGTGAACTTTGCCTGTCGTTGGCAGCGTTCTGTTCTGACGACGGAGCTAATTTCCACTCGCGGCCATCAGTATTTCTGCGTGGCTCACATAAAGGGCCACATAAATACGATGCCGGCTTTGTTCTGCTGAGAAAGCACAGTGTCTAGTGACATCACTCCAGATCGTTGGGATTGGTTTTGAAGTCCTTCAGCGCTCCGCTGGCTTGCGGCTTACTGCTGTGTCGTGGTATTCAAAGCGTGTGCGTCTTTGTGACTTGAACTCTGGTGGCAAGTCATAGATCTGATGCTAGTTATTGCGTCAGCATCATATGAATACGTCTGAGTAGGAAAGTAGGAAAAAGTAGGCCATGTACTTTTAAAACGGGGTGTTTTATAAGACTTGAAGCTGTAACTCGTACCGGTACATGGCAAAGAGATTGTTTCAGAGAGTGCGTCGATATGATGTATTCCTGTTGGTGGATGTGGAGATATAATACGGTTTGCACTCATTTTAAAAAAATAACCCCGTGGCGATGTCTTTTGCTTCTGTAGCAGTCAGTTCGAACAAGGCAGATCCAAGAACAGCAGCTCCTGACAGTGTCTCCCCAGAGTGGGAGGCTTTGGCTTTAGAGACGGCCATGTTCCTGATTGATTTCCCTCATTAGCTGCATGGATACACTCTCACGCACTCCAGTTGCTCAGCACGTCTCACTTCCATCCTGTTAACCCACGCTGAAGGTTGGATTGGAGACACTTCTTGTATCTCTGTGGCTAACTGTGCGATGGCATATATTAACATGCCCCTGCAAAGGCTAGAAAGCAGTCAGCTCAGGTCTGATGTTAATGATGGCGCTGGCTTAAGCGCCAGGATCCACGTGTGATGAACCAGCCTCGCTCCGGTTCTCACTAATGGCCTGAAAGACTTCAGAGAAAGCCGGACAGGTCTCGTTAACACCAATGTTCTTCCAGACGCGAAGTGCCTGGTATACAACAGGCCTCTCCCTCAATGTAATTGAGACTGGCAAACGACTGCGAATCCTGAATCTTGCAGGTATGGGTTATTTTTGCTAATAGGGCTGTTTTGAAAGGTCAAATGATTACGAGTAGGTGTTTTATAGGATTAGTTCACTTCCAGAATCAAAATTCACTCACTTCAGTGTCATCCAAGATGTTCATGTCTTTCTTTCTTCAGTTGAAAAGAAATTAAGGTTTTTGAGGAAACATAGAAAATAGAAAACATTCTATGATTTTTCTTCATATAGTGGACTTCAATGGGGATCCAAACAGGTTGAAGGTCCAAATTGCAGTTTCAGTGCAGCTTTTTCATCAGTCATTGCGATTTTGAGAGAACCCACCATTTATATGCGGATGTCACTACTGAAACTTGCAGCAAGTACGTCACATTGGTCCTCTTAGCAATATGAAAAACTCGTTTGAGCTGTTAGTGGACTCTGACTAACCGGAATGCCTCAATTGGCCATTGCGTTCCAGAAATCAACAGATATTGGTTACAGTGCTCAACACTACTAAAACAAAGCACAAACATAACGTACTCACCCCCTTGTCATCCAAGATGTTCATGTCTTTCTTTTTTCAGCCATAAAGAAATAGTTTTTTGAGGGAAACATTTCAGGATTTTTCTCCATATAATGGACTGATATGGTGCCGCAATTTTGAACTTCCAAAATGCAGTTTAAATGCGGCTTCAAACGATCCCAAATGTGATTGTAAACGATCCCAACAGAGGAAGAGGGGTCTTATCTAGCGTAATGATCAGTTATTTTCATTAAAAAAATACAATTTAAATACTTTTTAATCTCAAACGCTCTTTAGTCTCTTGTCTTGCTCTTCTTGAACTCTGTGTATTCTGACTCAAGACAGTTAGGGTATGTCGAAAAACTCCAATCATATTTTCTCCCTCAACTTCAAAAATCATTTCAAAATCATCCTACATCACTGCAGAAGTACCGACCCAATTTTTGCAAAGTGAACATGCAAAGAAGGTCAAACACCCTTAACAAAAAAGGTAAAACAGTGATGTAGGACGATTTTGAAGTTGGAGAACATGAGATGGGAATTTTTGACATACACTAACTGTCATGAACCGGGAAAAAACAGTCCAGGCCAAGTAAGACAAGACGAGCGTTTGACATTAAAAAGTATATAAATTGTATTATTTTTATGAAAATAACTGATTGTTTTGCTAGATAAGACCCTTCTTCCTCGCCTTGGATCGTTTAAAACCGCATTTGGGATCGTTTGAAGCCGCATTCAAACTGCATTTTGGAAGTTCAAACTCAGGGGAACCATAGCAGTCCATTATATGGAAAAAATCCTGAAATGTTTTCTTCAAAAAACAATTTCTTTACGACTGAAGAAGGAAAGACATGAACATCTTGGATGACAAGGGGGTGAGTCCATTATCTGTAAATTTTTGTTCTGGAAGTGGACTTCTCCTTTAAGTTAAGTTTGCCAGTTCCCAATTCCTTCTTACTTGAGTCTTAAACTTTGTCACATACATAGATACATTTTCCTTAAATCTTCTGATCACCCATTTTTAAAGACCCAGGATTTGAAAACCACTGCTCTACACGATCACAGTCAAAGAATAAGGGTCTTATTTACCAAAATGATCAACCGTTTTCTAAAAAAAAAAGAAAAAAATTCTTTTTTTAATCACATTGGAATATGTAATCACATTGGAAAGGTCACGCGTGGCGTAGGTGGAGATATCGACCCAGTGTTTACAAATCGAACGCGCAAAGAAAGTCAAACGCCCTTTATCAAAAAAAGGTAAAACAACAACATTGGATGATTTTGAAGTTGGAGGAGAGGTTTTTCGCCCTACCCTACTATTTTAAACCAGAGTACACAGACTAACAACTAACCACGCATGACCTTTCCAACATGATTACATCACAGAGAGCTAGTGCAAGACAAGCATTTGTGGTTAAAAAGTGTATAAATATATATTATATATATATATATGCATTTTAAATGACCAATCGTTTCACTAGATAAGTCCCTTATTCCTCAGCTGGGATCGTGTAGAGCCCTATGAAACTGCATTGAAACTGTAGTTTGAACATTCAACCCAATGGCCACCATTGAAGTCCACTATATGGAGAAAAATCCTGTAATGTTTTCCTCAAAAACCTTAATTTCTTTTCGATTAAAGAAAGAAAGACATGAACATCTTGGATGGCATGAGGATGAGTAAATTATCAGGAAATTTTATTCTAGAAGTGACTTTGTTTGATTTTTAACACGATTGAATTTCAAAAATGTGCATGATTTTGTAGATCAACTTGATCGACTGATTCGTAATCGTAGATCAGCACAGACTGTCACCAGTTAGAGCTGGTGCACGCCTCATCAGAATTGCAAAATAATCTAAATAGATAATTAATGTTGAATGCAATTATCATCAATATGAAATTGCACTACATTTTTTGCAGTGATCCGCTATAATTTGGGGGATTCATTTTATCTGGGATGAATGGAAGCAGCTTGAAAGGGAGCGAGAGAGCGAAGAAGACTAAAGGAGAAATCAACAGAAAGGATAATGAACATCAAATACTTTTTTTCTGCAGCGCAGGCAATTGTTATTGTAGTTCTCAAGGAAGCGTGTAATGAACTGAGGGAATATGGCATTTTTAATCTTCTGCTGTGCCACATGGAGCAGGACTATATGGAATGCATAAGGTGTCATTGCATGAGCTTTAAAGATTCAGAGATGGAAATGAAAGGCAGCTCTGATGTTGTCACACCTTAATGTATTAAAGCTCTGTCCTTTTAGAGAAATGGTGGGAAAAAAATACAAATCTCACGCAGAATGGTTACAAACTTTCTGTTCAGATTAGCTCTGGCGTCTACTTTTAATTTCTACACTTAATGTGACTTTATCGCGACCATCGGTTTTCATGGACTGTAGGGATTTCATAACCACTGTGGTAATTTTATGGATCACAAACTCTTTAACACTTGATTTGCTCTTTATATCTTTGATAACCAGGTTATAGTGTAATTCAGCGATTCCCAGACAAGGATATGTGTCCCTCAGGGGGTAGTAAAAAGGTTTGGGTTTTGCTGTGTTAAACGTATAACTACTGTAAAATAAAGATGGTTAAATAAAAAAAATGACACATGTGAATGTGTACAGAGACAGATATTAATTGTTTTCATTTATTTTGATTCGTTAGTTTTAATAATTTTATGTACTTTTGTTTTTTTTTTATTAGTTTTATATTTCTTTATCATTTATTTTTATTTCAGTTTAGTTGGTAATTTTAGTACTTATTTTCAGCATTTTTTTTTTCAGTTCGTTTCCATTTAAGTTATTAGTTTTCTACTTCTAATTAGATTTACAATAAGGTTCATTAGTTAACATGAACTAAGAATGAACAATACTTCTATAACATTTATTTATCTTATTTAATTTCAAAATTTACTAATGCATTTTTAAAATAATTTTAAAAAACTGAACTAACTTAACTAACATAAACTAACAATGAACAACTGAATTTTCATTAAGTAACAAGTAACAAAGATGAATAAATAGCGTAATAAATGTTCATTGTTCATTCATGCTAGTTAATACATTAACATTAATAAAAAACTTAAGGTAAAGTGTTACCGATTTATTTTATTTAATCTTTATTTCAATTAACAAAAAACTATTTGGAAAATAATAATTCCGTAAAATAAAGAGAAAAAAAATATTAGTATTGGGTTGTAAGTACTGGGTTTGTCAGTTTGTGTAAATGAGTTATAATTTCATTGTTAGTCTTAATTTTTTATTAGTTTATGTAATTCTGTTTAGCTTTAATTTATTTTATGTTTAATAATTAATAACTATTTTTAATAAACAGTTCATTTCAGTTATTACAGCAACATTTCTAATTTCCAAAAAAAAAATGTCATGCACCTTTCAAGTTTGAGATTTTGGGCTTTTTGGTTTTTCATAAATAGTTTTTTATACTAGTAAAAAGAAAACATCCAAAACTCACTGTTAAGTGTTTATTTTATAGCACTTTATCTATTTGCGTCAATAGATTTCAAATACAATAAATATTTTTAAAGGCTGTTTTCTCAAAATGAGTATTTTTTCCCTTATATGCTAAGCCATAAATCTTCACTTTAGTAGCACTTACACACACCAAACTTTACATTTTTATTCCTGTCTAAATCCTGAAGGTTTTTACTGAGGGATTTGTTCATATATAATTTGCTTGATTATATACAACATTTTCCCCCCCAAAATTGTTAAAATATTGTGTTTTTTTATCTGTTCTAAGTATTTTCTGAATTATGAATTATAAAAACTTTTGACTCTAATATGTCAAAAAATGTAACAAGAATTTTAAAACACTTCATCCAATGTTTAGATTTTTGTACTAGAAATGCATGCAAATTAGCACATACTTCATTAAATAATGCCTCATTTGCATATTTAAACCTAACATTTTAGGTGTTTTTTTCTCCACTGTATTGGTTATTTTTAGTTTAAATCTCTTTAATGCAGTACGTTAATACTTTCTCCAATATCAGGACAGCTTTTTTTTCCCTCTTGAGAAAACTACCCTAGTAATCTCACATATGTCATCCCTGGCTGGTATATATGTATTCTTGTGATGCCATCAGGGTGCAATTTTCCTGCAGCTCCGAAGTGATTCGTCACATGGCATTTACAACACAAATGAGTGAAGATTGCACTATTGAACTGAATAGCCAGTTGTATCCGGGTTTTATTGACCTCCATGGTTTGTCCTCTGATTCAGGGGTCAGTACTTAAAAAAAATGATGCTTTACACATGCAACAAGTTCAGCATCAGGCATTAATGGTAAAAGGCTCAGTATTGGCAAAATTGTTTTACACTAGTGGCCATTTTCATTGGTGTTGCTTGGCAACACTGCCTTAAAAGCTGCCCCGTGCATCGTCAGTTTGAAAAATGGAATACTGTGGATATTTGCTGTGTATACATTTTAAAATCACAAGGGCCCCATCTGAAGTCTCCCTTAATGTGCCGTTACCATTATGTAATCCTAGACAGTACTGGGCTAAATTGGGCCATCTCCGTTTATTTGTGTTCACTCCAAGCATTTGTTGCTTATGGCTTGTTATAAAAGCTTGGAAGTGACAAAATATGGGGTTACTGATATCCATGCCTATCTGGTCATGCGTTTTTAGACACTGTAGTGACATTTCAATTAATTCTGTACAAGTGGCGCACTACAAATGGACAGTGCTGCTTTCGTTTTAAAATTTGCCCTCACGATGTCCCTAAAAATCAATTCAATGGGGGGCAAATATCATTCCGTAAAAAAGAATTGAATTTCTGACACCGGTCGTGACCCTTTCTCTGTCCAGCTAGACATGCGAGGAATCTCTTTTATTGTCCATCTCTTTGTGTGCAGACACGAGTGTGAATAGCTCATTAGCTCATCCATTGATTGGGCTTCTCAGCTGCCTTGGTGAAATTCTTTTTCGCAAAGACACAGGCTAAAAAGCAAAGCAATCGATCAGTTATCAGGAACGCAATGATCCATGCAGGAATCTGAGTGCCAACTGGCTAAAGGCTCCCTAAGGAATCTGACGTCGTCCTCATTTTCACTCCGAGGTCTTAGGAACAGAGGATTGTTAATGAGCCATAACAGGACGGAGTGTGTATATATTATTTATTTTTGGCATTATAATTGGTGTTAAGGTCAAACTTGATGGCTTTTGTGAATATTGAGATTGTTTAGAGTTTGTTAGCTTTTAACGGTGCATCCAAAGAACTGTTGTGTTTTTGATGATTGCTTATGTGTGAGTAAAACCTTTTGTTAACCTCATGACAAATGCATCTGGAGGCCGTGGTGCTGTGATGGGCAAGAAACATATTTGTTCTGACATTTCGTCTCTTCAGGAAATGCATTCAATGTGGCCACCACTCAGAATTTAATACTGCCTGGACAAATGCAAGATTGTCTTTCAAGGAAAGAAACAGAAGACCTAAACTGCATTTTGTGTAAAATGTAATATGTAAATATATCTTTTTACTTTTTCAGTAGTGGCAATTCTGTTGACATTTTCATTTCGCCCCTGCATGATTACAGCAAACTAGTTAGCACTACATCACACATTGTTTTATATTTATTTTAATGGGGGTTGCGGCACAGCCACATTTTGCAGGCCAGATCGCATCAGGGTGAGCTCACAGAGATTATAAGTGCTATAATTATCCAAATCCCCGGGCGCTTGTGAAAGAAATATAAATGATTGTTGTCATTTTGCTTTTTATTGCAGCGGTGGCCTGTAGCAGGAAAGGCCCAAGTACAAATATGTAGTTTTTAATAGGGCAATAACTCAGATGTCCAGCTGGGTTTGGCTCATAAACAAACAGGACTATGGGACGTTTAATTTCTCCTTAGTGGGACTACCTAAGCGAAAAAGACTGTCGTTAGGAATTTTCCTGCGATATTAAACATGTTTTCAGGCGTTTTGGAATTGAATTTGTCTTAGACGGTGTAGGTAGGATGTTCAACAAAAATCTGGTTAGTGAAATAGAGAAGATATTGTTAGGGCCCTAAAGCTTTTTCGGGGTTTGTGAATTGCACTGGTAAAATCTCTCCTACTCCTTTCTTAACACAAGTTATTCATCTGGAAATGGTTTCAAATGCAGACAGATGAGTTCTAATATCTTGTTAGATGGTCTTGGAGTTCTTTTACCCATGTGAGGTGCTGTTAAATATATTTACGGATTCATGTTTCATTTTGTTAACTGTGACATCTCACTAATTCCATTCATTGGGTATGTTTATACAATGGCTGCCACTGTATCTTGCATAAATAAGCAGTGAGTTTGTCTTCTGCTAGTATGTCATTTTTCTTTTGATGCAGTACAGGTACACTGCGACCTTGTCTGCAGCTTTAGAAGCACCTCAACCTGCAATATGACTGAAAAGGGAGGGCAAAGGCTTATGGACTTCAGCCTGCCTGAACAGTGCCGGCGTAAAGCTTGAGTTATAATTTAGCTCTCCTTGTGTTTGACTGATAGCCGGCCTCTAAAAGGCCTGTCTGCACTGCTGAAAGCCTCGCTGATGTACGAGCACGCCTGTCTGACAAATCCTCTGTGTCAGTCAGTGGCTGACGAGCATTCATCATGTTTGTAATTTTTTGGGTTGTAAGTCTGTGCTGGATCTTAAATGGAGCAAATACAGTGTGATTCTTCGCAGCTGATTCGGTTGTCTTAGACTTGAAGCAGGCAGTCCCCTCTTTATGGCACTAGAAGAAAATAAACAACCCGGTTGTTTTAGTCGAATTTGACTCGTTTTGTGAAACAAAAGATGTTTGAGCTGTAATTTCATTTCTGCCACATGTTCCACGTTGACTTGTTTTTGTAGGCTTGACTGTGTCCATTCCTATTCACTTTCATTGCACAGGTAGGAGCACCTTGGAGATTCTGCTAACCTTCTTTAGTGTGGGTTTGGAGCAACATGAGAACTTTCAATTCTGGATGAACTATTCCTTCAAGACACGTTCGTTAATCACGGTAAGGCTTTTCCCCAGAACCTAGATCAGTAAACATCCTGATTCCAACATGAGAAGAAAAAAAAACGCTGACATTTATTTAGTTTTTTACATTACCTTAAGCACATTGGTCTGATTTGGACTAATGTGCTTAGGGTAGAACAGACAGCACAGTCAATATAAAAATGGCTTTTTCACACTCAAAGCAAGGACGCAATGCTTTTAAACCATGTTTATGCTAAAAATACTCATATAGTATTTGCACAAATTTGCATGTGAGGCTGGAATCATGGCTCTGTTCTCCAGGGATCTCTCAGGAAACCATTAGAAGTAACATTCAAAAGTGTTTTTGTCTCGTCTTAAGATTCAGGAGTAGGCACTTACCCTGTCGTGATCAACCTTCTTGCAATTTATGTCTGAGAGATGCTTTTAAAGTGTCTGCATTCAACAACATCCAGTCCTGATTGTAATATAATCAAATATAATATATATTTACGTATATAGATTCCTTAAGATGTACATTTGTGTTTTATTCAGCAAATGTGTGGTCTTGTTACGTAGGTTAGGTACCTTTCATACTGTAAGTAATTCACACTTGTTTACTGCCTGGCTACTGCACAGAAGATACCTGTTACATTTCTGGATAGAATATATAACAATTTTTAGGCATGAAAAGACAGATCTGCTTTTAAATAGAAAAACGACATATTTCATCAAAAGTTCACATCATAATCACCGTAATCTTCTATTCTACTGGATTTCCTTCTCAACAAACAGTCGGGTCTCTAACACGCCTATGGTTGTCGTACAGCACAGACGGTATTGCTTGGGACCACAAGGACTGTTCCACTACTCTTTACACATTTAACAGTCAGGTATGAGAAACAACACCTTCCTGATGTCTTAATATCATCTGATTTCAGTGAATGGCCTAGAAATATCGCACTGCGTGTTTTCGCAGCAAGTCTCTACCTCTCGCTAGTTACCACTGTTCCATTGCCACTTGCCACATCTGACAGCTCATGATGAGGGGCTATAGAGCTAGGTATAGATTTTTAGACATCCCTTCCATTTGAATTTGATGTCTGTTTCAAGGCAAAAAGATAAACGGCAAGCTGGAACGGGATGTTCTCCGCTCTTGCCTTGTCAATTTGCTTGTAGTTTTTGTGGTCCTCTGCATGTGTGGCTTAAAATGCATTGTCCAACACATTTATGACTGTGGCTTTCACCTCAACAGCAGCTGGCATTCCTTTCCCAGAAATCCAGAGCCTTGTAAAGGGAGACTGCTGGCTGGTCTCAGACACCAGAGCCATTTTGGAAGGGTATCGCTTCAGTTCTCCATAAATGCAGTGGTTCCTCATAAAGACATAAATCAGAAAGCAGGCCACTGAGATCACAATGAAAAGCAGAGCAAAAGCAGCCATCAGCGCCATGTCCCACCTCTCGGAGTCCTTTGCGGCTTGTTCTAATCCTTTAGTTAGAACACTGACACACTTGGTGTCGTGTTTATGATGGATGCTGTGAATGTCCACGCACACTTTGTACTTTGTAGCAGGGTTGAGGCGTGTGAGATTATATACAGTCACATCAGATGGCACCCTAGCTGTGAACGCCACAGTGGGATGGTTTGCGGTGGGCATTGTATACCACTTAATGTTTGGCGCCAGGCTCCCGTGAGAGGCATTCCAGGATATCAGCACAGAGTTGGTCTGTACAGTTTCGATGTTGACATTCAGTGAGTCATTGACAAGTTGTGGGAAGTATCCATTTACCTCCACTGAGACAGATTTCAGGTCTGCCCCGACAAGATTGTGTGCCACACATGTGTACAATCCAGCCTCGCTCTCAGTGATATCATAAATATCAAGAGTGCCTTCAGGGTGCATGTAGAATCTCTCGGAAACAGCATTTGGGATGACCCTTCTCCCAGACGGAGTCACCCAGTAAATATCTGGCTCAGGTTCAGCGAAGGCACGGCAGTGAAGAGACACCGATCTCCCATTTTCCACACTGATTTGTGTGGGGAGGCTTTCTGAAGAGATGAGAGGCAGGCAGATCTCCATCATCTCTCGAAAGTGAACCTGCCGCACATGCTGACCTTCGTACTCCGGAGGTTCCACGCAGAACAGGGAATCAGGCTCCATGAAGCGAATGTTTGTCTTGTTCATGTTCATCCACCGTACAACGCAGTCACAGCGGATAGGGTTAGAGTGCATGCTAACCTCCCGAAGATTTGGGAGGGACTCCACCGTGATCCTGTGGAGGGCACTTAAAGCATTCCCATTTAGCATTAGAGTTTCCAGCCTCGGCAGCCTGTAGAAAGCATTCGGATGTATGTAGGAAAGTTTGGGGTTGTTGGTGGCTTCGATTTTGGTCAGTTCTGGGAGGTTGTTGAGGGCGAAACTATCAATGGACACCAACTCAGGCATGCTGTTAATGCCCAGCTCCTTAAGATGGAGCATGTCCACAAAGTCGCCCCTTTGAATTCGCCCAATGGGGTTCTTATTAAGATCCAAAAACTTGAGGCTCTTGAGGTGCTTGAGAGCACCATGGGGTACCTTAGGGAACGTATTATCATAGAATGAGATACTCTCCAGATTGTCAAGGCCCTGAAGTGAATCATCTGGTATCTGTGACAGGTTCATTCTAGTAAGAACCAGGCTGCGAAGGTTTCTCAGAGGCTTGAAGTTCATTTCCTGAATAGAGAGGACAGGATTTTCCCCGATCATTAGAATTTCCAAATTTGGCAAGGGCTCAAACCATTCGCTTTTTATACTCTGAAGCCGATTGGAGTTGAGGTGGAGTCTCAGCAAGCTCTGAAGGCCACGAAAAGCCTCGGGAGAAATGAACGAGATGAGGTTGTGATTCAGGTAGAGCTCCTGAAGGTTGGTCAGTTGAGAAAGGCTGTTGTCTGGTAGGGTACATATCCAGTTTTCCTCCATGTGTAGGGATAAGAGTTGAGGGAGGTGGCCGATGTTGACATCACTTATTGATGACAGGTTATTTTGTGAGAGATCAATTTCAGTGATGTTTGGCAGGTAATCCAAAGGGCGCTCAATCTTAGCAATGTTGTTGGTCTGCAGTAAAACGACTTGTGTATCAGATGGCAATCTCAAGGGAAGGTCAAAAAGTCCCAGGTCATTACAGTCAACAGTGGGAGCCTCCATATAGACAGAGCTAGGGGAAAACCAGGGTCTAATCTCACATACGCAAAGTTTGGGACAACTGACTCTCTCTTCTGCAGCAAGAACCAAGGTAGTCACTGCAAGTCCCACTAGCAAATAATCCACAAATGATATGTCCTTCATATTGGCACAGTTCCCACCAGTAAGTAGTTGGTCCTTGAAGATTCTGTGGCAGAAGCACTTCACTTCAAAAATAATCAACCATTTGTGGTGATCACTTGAATTCAACAGAGGGCCTTCCCTAGGCCCTGACTGATGTGCTGTCAACAGATGCAAAGTCCCGTCGCCAAGTCTCCCGTAATTCAGATTGAAGGTGGTGCATGAAATTTTACTGGTTCAGCAGATAAAGGTAAAAAGGTCACCATTAAACCTCAGGTGGCGGCGGTTTCAGCTAGGCAGATGCAAGGTCGTTCATTTCATTTAATACTACAGATGATGCCATCATCAGCCTAATCCACTTCTACCTGAAGAAAATAAGAAGAAAGAGATGAAAAATATTAGCATATAATTACCGGAAAAATGCAAGGGCATCACTAAGGCAAGACAGGCATGCTGACATTTACAAAAGCCACATTAAAGCACTCTGATGTCTGCTGACATTTTATTCAGCAGTACCTTGCACGCTAAGCCTTTGACATGCGGATATGGGTGTCCTTCACCTTAGATATTATTTTGGGATTCTGGAACTGAAGTTCCCTGAAATGTGTGAATTATGAAGCTTAGTGTGTTTGACTTGTAGGCATTAATATTGCTGCTTATTTTTCAAGGGGCTAGATTCCCCAGACGCAACTCACTGTGATGAAATGTTATAGCCATGTACACAAAACATTCTCACTACTCTGCACTTCCGTGAAAACAATACAATTGGGCTTTAAACAACATATACTTTAAATATTTTAACGACACGTTGAGTCTTAACATTATTTTTAAATACCAATTTGTTATTTTTCCACTGTTAAAAGCAACTATCCTTGTTGTTCTATGCAGAATACCAAAGAAAAATCTGCAATTCTATGAGAGCTCTCCACATCACCAGGGTTACTATGGAAAGAGCCATAGCCAGAATGCAAGCGAGCAAGACAGACAGAAAGAAAAAGGAGACTGTTCCATCACCCTATCATCCCTCTTTTCAACTTCAGTGCCTAAGGAAGGTGGTGAGGAATGAGGATACCACGGAAAGTCTTCAGTAAGCTTTACAGACGGAGAAACCCAGAGTTCATCCCTCAAGGCTCTGTGGAGGTGAGAGTGTGTTTTTTGGTTGAGTAATTGAGGGGGCGAAATGTGTGATTTTCCAAGGCAACAAGATTCTTCATTAATCCAAGAACACTCAGAAAAGGCTTCAATACAGGGACCTTTATGATGAATAATATTTGCAGCAGAATCTATTTGAAATGATGATATACAGGGCCTTCTCCAGATCAGGTGATCTTACTGCGTCTGATCTGTTAATATCTCTCCATGTACACTGAACTACACCGACTCATCCCATGGACAACGAACGGCAAATTGTTAATAAGCCTAGCAGATAACGAGTGCTTTTAAATTTAGGGGTTTATTGCACCTCATAGGTGTGCTGAAACCGCTCTCACGGCGGTTGGAAAATGGATGCTTGACAATACTTGTGTCAGCCATAAATACTGGAAAATGCATCTAGTTTTCCTGACTGACACGAATGGCCTATTTTCCTGACGTGTTAAATGGAGCACTGCTCCTACAGCACCTGCATGTTCTCTCTAGTAGTGCAGGTTCACTACTAATGCAGTGCGTAGGCATGCTTGTCTTTTGACAGCATAGCGTTGATGTGCAATAAATGAAACCGCGGTTTGTTTTTCTTCTAATCTTTCTAGTCTCTTCTTCCGTGATAGTTTTGGATCCCTGATTTTTCTAGAATTAGAAGATAGGGAACTGCATTTAGGATGCATTTAGAAGAACTGTGTTGACAGTCCACATACAGTATTTCTTGATCCTTCTTTCCATTTTCTGTTGTGCAGGATTGGTTTTTATCACCTTGCCCTTTTAGACAAGGTTATGTTTTTGATGCAGGGCCAGAGTTTCCGTGTTCAGTGATTTCACATTGTGAACGGGACCATTTAACAATGCACAATAAAGGCGTAGTTCAATGGGGCATGAATAATTTGGCACCGCTATGAGTGTGTTAAATCAAGGTTTCCGCAGTCAACAGCATCATCTCCAACTGTTAGATTTCTGTACATTATTTCAGAATGCAATTATTCAGCTACCGCTTAAAAAGGAACTAAAACTGCGTAGCACAGGCATCGTTATTGCATACATGTTGTGAAGTGAGAAAAAAATCAAATAACTTTTTAGTCATTTTAAGACTACAGAATCGATACACTATCTTCTAGAAATAACCCTGTTAGAGCCCTAGTTTCTGCGATGGTAAATAATGTCTTTTTTTCTGGGTAATGGCTGGCTCATGATCGTGTTCTGGAGGCTGTTTCTGTTAGAGTATCTACAAAAAACACTCCCAGGAGAGGAGGCACACTAATGCAACTAAACCTGTATTAACCTCCACTGACTCTGTAACAGCAATAAAGGTATGGCGCGCCCATTAAAAACTCCAGTCAAAGACAAATGAAGGAAATTAGGCTTAACCCAGTTAAGTGTAGGTGAGAACGTACAAACGTAAGGACGTGGAACAACACTGTGGCTCACAGAGCTTAAGTGGCAATACCTTGCATAGTGTGCCACGCATTCAGAGACAGAGAGAAATGTAACTAATACCAGAGAAAATGGAATTTCAAGATGGATGCCTCTAATCACCGTCCTGATGTACTGCAGAGTCAGTCAACGAAATTGGAGAGAAGAGTAGTCAGAGAAACGCTCCCCACCATTATTTGCCAGACCTGATATCACAGAGCCAGCATCACCTTGATTGGGCCTGTAAAATATAGGGGCATGTTTGAATAAATGTGTCTGGTGGGCAGAAGGCCTACTGACCCTGGGAAGTAACTCTGGCTGAACGGTGGCAGCTCGGATCCTGTGTTTGCTTTAGGCCGAGTTGTTTGAGATAGGCTGTAAATCTTGGGCTGGGGACTGATTACTAAGTTTGAGGTCCTTTTAAACCCCAAGTTAGCACCTCTGCAGATTGGAAAATAGCTGCAGCAACTCTTGTAAACTAGGGATGCGTCTACATTAATGCACATTGAGCACACTTTTCTGAAAATAGCAAATAATGCATTTTGATTTGATGATGTTTTATTCCTTACAGGTCCCAAACCACCACAGCTTACATAAGTGATTGAAATATATATATGATGCCAGATTTAGCTGTAGGCTTTCTTTTTCAGTTAAACTTCTGTCATACAGATCGCATGTACAGAATGTAGGGCAGAGGTGCAATTGCTTCCTGTAGAAATAGCCCTTTTGTGTCATAGAGATGGTTCAGAGGGAATATTGTTCAAATGATCTCGAGAATTTTTCTCGCTCATTCACACAAATGTCTGCAGAAAGACACCGCTGCTCTTGCACCCATGCTTTCTCTCCTCTTGGTGTTTCACTTAAGCTCGTATTTCTCCCTTTTTCTCTTCACATGCTCTGCGCACGCTGTTCTCTCAGGCCTGGAGAAGAAGACGCAAAGGGCCTAGCTGCCAGCTAGTTTGCATAGGCCTCTCAGTGGGTGGCATAGTCTGTTTCCCAGCTCCTCCCGCTGCCCTGTACTTCATTGATTTGCCATTACACTATTTTCAAGGTAAGGGAAGAGTCCATTAAACAGGCTTTGCTATGCAATGTGTGTGCATAATGAAGTTTCCAGTGCAATGCTCAAGGAACGTTTCCCTTTGCACCTGCTCCTGTGTGCTCGCAAAATCAGCACCGAGTCGACGGTTAATGCAGAATCAATGTTCCAAATTAACCGACGGACCCCACAGGTTTCAGCTTTTCCACTGCCGTTGTTTGTTTCCCTCATTGAATTCAAGTGTACATGAACCATTTTAGTATTTTACTGATTGTTTGATGCTGATTTGCTCTTTTAGGAAAATCTAATTCGTACCGACATAAATTAACTCGATGGCAATTCCTGAAGGAAATGTCAGTGCTTGCAAAACGGAAAAAGAACAGTGGTGATGTTGCAGACAAGCACAGGTTTTAAGATTTGGTTCTGTGTAAATGAAATGCCACATCAGAGGCACTTTTGCTGTTGTCATGACACTCAGTGTGCGTCTTATTTTATTAATTATTTACCTTCTCTCTGCTGAGTACGAGACCTCACGCTCAACGCAACACTTTCTTTGCACTGTAAGAGCGACTTTAAACTCTACAGTAGATCCAAGGACCAAAATACCAATTGCTATTCCAATCGCAAATATTACAATGTCAGATTTTGAATGGTAAACATCAGTGACCTTTCTTTCAGTTTTAATATTTCTTCAACAATTGAAAAGTGAAAAGAGGCCTATTAATACAGTTCTGCCATGCAAGCACTAATTAAATGTAAGCGAAAAAGCATGCTATTTGAGGCCAAAAGGTTTGTAAACCAGTAGGGGCTACTATTTACAGGTAGTTGCTACATTACCCATCAAGGACCAATAAAGTGTCTCTTTATCTCTCATTCCTATTATTGACCCCATTCTAAGCCAGTCTTCACTGGAAGGGATTATTGTACATTCTCTTTTAGTTTTAAGAGAGTTTTCCAGCATTTTCCCTTAAGGTTCTGAATGTGCTCCTAAGAAAATTCTGACGTATATCGATGCAACCACAGAGACATGTAACACTGCTATTTGCTCTAACATGCATACCCCAGCCTGAGGAAAATGGGAAGAATAATTGCATCACTAAACTACACTATATATGAAGAACCCAATTATGAAAACCAATAAAATCCCCCCAGGGTACAAATACAGCATTTCACTCTAATTGGGCCTGATTGATTGAAAGTGTGTTCCCAACAGCAAGTGTCAGTCGATCTATCTGTGTAGCAGTGCATGGTTTATTGTATTCTAAACATCTCTAGCTTGACTGTTTAGACATAATGAGATCCCAGTTCTCCCAGTATGCGCTCTATACCGCACCGGATGCCTCTACTACAGGTATCAGTCTAATCTAAGAACAGATGGAGAGCACAGCAGTGCTTCTCAGATGGTTCTGCTCTGTTTACTCGTGAAAACACAGATAGCATATGCTGCTATCATATTCTCTTATTAAAGTCTATATTTTGAAACAGAACTAGTCGAAGCGTTTGCAACAATGAGAGAACGTGGAGTGTGGTGACCTTTTCAAATGATGGAGATTGGGGAGGAGACATTAAAGCTAGTTTACCCTGCCTTAGATTTTTTTTTCACCTCTTTTTGTATTAGACATGATGAGTGCAACATATATTTGACCCTGGACCACAAAACCAGTCTTAAGTAGCACAGGTAAATTTGTAGCAATAGCCAAAAATAGACTGCGTGGGTCAGAATTATTGATTTTTCTTTTATGCCAAAAATCATTAGGATATTAAAAAAAGATCACGTTCCATTAAGATATTTTGTAAAATTCCTACCGTAAATATATGAAAACCTGATTTTTGATTAGTAATATGCATTGCTAAGAAATTCATTTAGACAACTTTAAAGGTGATTTTCTCTCTCTCTCTCTCTCTCTCTCTCTATATATATATATATATTTTTTTTTTTTTTTTTTTTTGCATCCTTAGATTCCAGTTTTTCAAAAAGTTGTATTTCATACATCAGTGGAAAGCTTGGTCTATAAATCAGATGGTGTATAAATCTCAATTTCAAAAAATTGACCCTTATGACTTGTTTTCTGATCCAGGGTCACATATATACCTCAAAATGTGCATTCATCATTTTTCTGCATGTTAAGATTAACATTTTCATTAATGCATCTGGCACATGCTTTTATCCAAAGCAGCCCACGGTGCAATCAAGGTATGCTTTCAATGGGAAATGAACCCATGATATTAGCGTGGCTAGCGTTATGCTCCGCCAGAACATGAAAGCATTTTAATCTTGCATTTGCTTGATGAAGTGTTAAGCTAATGAATCGCTGCACTCGCTATGTTTCAGCACTCACGTTGTGATGTTTTGTTGCGAAGCCCACACCAATTTGCACTGACAATGCAGGCTTGCATAAATTGGATTTCAAACCACACATCCACCACTGCATCGTGCTTTAAACTGTTTGGTATGACGCAACGATCAGAGAAAGCAATTTTCCAGCACCTCATCATACAAAGAGATACTGAAATCAGTTATACACTCCAGCGTGCTCACAGAAGCCGCGTCTGAGAGATCCTTAATATCAAGGGTTTTAGTTATTGTCTGTTAATTAGTGCAGCCATCAAGTGGCCCATGTGATTACATCTGTGATTAAGAATTACCCGCTCAGGTCTGAGTTTGGAGAGTTTGGCATGAAAGAGACTATAAGGACGCAAACTGGTTGGAGAGTAATGTGTGTCATTAAGCCGCACAAATTTTCGGTCAACATTTTTGCTTTGTAACGAGTCAGTGGCCTGCCGTCAGTGAGGGACAACAGGTAATGGCTGTCCCAGGCCTTGTGATTACAGTGGCCTCACTAAGGTCCTCTATGGGAAAGCCTACTCATTAGCCCAATCCTTCCATATTTTTCTCCCAGGCCCAAGACTTTTGCTTCTCAAACCTACTGATCTAACTGGTTTCTGCTTACTAGTAGAGGGTCATATATGAATATTTATGTGGATAAATGCACTTACTTGTTTTAACATAATTCTACTAATTTCATGCACTATCCTAAATATTTGCTACAATGATGCATGCATGCAAACACATGCTATTTGCAATCCGTGTTTTAGAAAGTATGATGCCAGTCTGCAACGATTCCTCAACGCCTCCGTCTACAAAGAGATGTGGGAGGCAAACTCGCTGCTTGTGTGATTAACAGCTGGGGTTAAAAAAAAGAAAAGAAAAAAGAAAATCATCATCTGCATAGGAGGTGTTGTGCTGTGGACGGTATAAATTAGGCTGAAGCAATGAATGCAGATCAGAGGAATGGATCAGAATCACAATGCCTCCTTTCAAAGCTATATACATTAATTTCACGATACTTACTGTACAGTGGATGCTCAAGGCGATTGCATTTGAAATGCATGTGCTATAGGGGTGCTGTAGAACATCTTGGACGGCAACAGGGTGATTTAAGGGAGATTGAGAACAGCCAGATGCAAGACTGCCTGTGGCTATCCGTCCAGGACGTGCCTTGTGTCCAAAAAATACGCATGCCAAGCTGGAGCACAGATTTCCTGTTGCTGCCGCTGATGCTGATGCACACATGTGTTTGTTCCCCGACCGCGACATCAGCAACAGGAATGCTGTGCTCCAGGTTGACATGCCCATTTATTCAACTACCTACGTGCTTGTTATCCATTTCCCTCCATTTCTGCTCCTTCACGGTCGTTTTGCAGTGGAAGAATGACTCTGACGCAACTTGAATGTGGATGCTCATGCAGTAAATACCGACTAAAATTAATATTTATGAACCAGATAGATGAGGTGGGTCGGAAAATGTTCAAACTTACCGTTTCAGCGTAAGTCATCCGGGTCGATAAAGCGACATGTATTCCGTTCATCTATAGCGCAGTGCTCCAGTGAGCGGGAAGCGCGCCACGCAAATGAAAATACGCGCGCTTGTTCTTCTTTTTAACGCAGATTAAAAAACAGCATTGGTTTGCGCTCCTAACGTTAAGATTTTGCCGTGCGAATGAGGCGAAATCCGCCAGGTGAGAGCCGTCTGGAAGCTTTTTAGAGTCCCTCGCACTGACAACCTCCTCCTTCCTCCGCGTTCAGAGGCGCATCTGCAGCCGCTCGTTCGCTTGTCACATTGACATGCCGCTGTCTGCCCAGCGGTCATTAATATCGGAACAGCCCCCGAGTCTCCAGAGATCAACCAATAGCGGCGGGGCGGAGAGAAATTCTCGCAGCTGATTGGCTGAACAGCCGCGTCTGTCAGACAAGAACCGTTGGAGAAATGAGGAGAGGCAGAAGGAAATGGATATATGTTGGTATTAATTTCTGATTGCGTCGTATTGTCAGGTTGGGTTTTTTTCTAGACGTTGTGTTTAAGAGTGACTGAGAGAGTGTGAGAGAACATATAGTGTGTTTATACAGTTTTAAAAACCACAAACTCAAGTTTACAGCTTAATATGAAGGCAAACAAAGGCTAGTTGTCACACTTGGGCACTCCAGTGAATACTTCTCAGGGTTGGTTTGTTCTTTAAAAGTTCATTCATTATCAAGAAGTGTGCTTTTTAAAATTATTGGTAACACTAGGGTTCATTACTTAACTACTTTAGTTAGCATGAACTAAGAATGAACAATACTTCTACAGCGCTGTATTACTTCTACAACCAATGTATTATTAATAACAAAAGTTGTGCTTGTTAGCATTAGTTAATGCACTGTGAATTAACATGAAATAAGACTGAACAGCTGTATTTTCATTAACTAACATTAACAAAGATGAATAAATATTGTAATAAGTGAATAGACTTAAAAACATTAGTAACAAGTGAAGGGAAATGGGTAAAATCCATAGAAAAAATTAGAAAATTCAAAAGGTAAAATCCAAAACGGGTAAAATCCAAAGAGAAAAAAAGTATTGTTGAGCCTTTGGATGTCAGAATTGAAATGCAAATCATTTTTATAGCATATTGCACTTTTAGAAATAAAGGTACCAAAGCTGTCACTGGGGTGGTACCTTTTCAAAAGGTACACTTTGTACCTGTTAGGTTTTAATATGTACCTTTAAGGTACCAAAATGAACTCTTTAGGAACAAACATGTACTTTTTGAAAGGTACCGCCCCAGTGACAGCTTTGGTACCTTTATTTCTGAGAGTGTGTTGTCAAAGATGCAATTTGAAGCTAAATGCAGGCATTTAAATGGACAGACTATGGATGAAACCTGCTATGATTACTCTGCTTTTAAAGCGTAAATTTGATTTAAACAATTTGTCTACATAATATTCACATATGCTGTTCATAGGGGACATATTATATTAGCTCTGCAGTTCCAGCATGAAATACTGTTTAAACCTATAACATTTTACATAATGTTTACCTACTTTATTTCACAATTCTGGCTTTTTTCATCACTAATGCAAGTTTATATTTGCTAGTTCGGTCTTTCGATTTTACACAACAATAGAAATGTTGTCAATTCTGAGGAAAAAACCTAGAAGTGTGGGTTATAATCTTATGATTCTGAGCCGAGGGGATTTTTTTTTTTTTACAGCGATAATAAAGTCAGAATTTTGAAATATAATCTCATATTTTTATTCTTTTATTCCATGACTTCCATAGACTGCCACTTTAAACTGTCATTTTCTGCCACCAGATAGGCTCCGCCCCCCCACAAAAACATCACCACTGTTTGCAAACACCAAATTGGTCTATTGTTCATTGTTAGTTCATGTTAGTTAAAACATTAACTAATGGAACCTTATTGTAAAGTGTTACCAAATTATTGTTAAACATTTTAAAAATATTCAAACTTGGGAAATCACAATGATGCTGCTATACTGTAAATTAGCGCACTTACTCTATGATACTGCTTAACTAATGACTGTTTTTATATTTTTATATCGTTGCAAGGTGTAACAACTTGACTTAAGGACCAGAAATGCCCACCAACCAGTATTTTGGGATGAAAAAAACAACCAGGAAGCAAAAGGTAGGCTTCCATGTATGCAGTTCCTTTGGTTCTTGTTTCAGGGACTCTGACAGAATACGTCCCTTTTGCGGTGACCCTGTTTTTAGGGATGAATTCACTGTGAAGGTGCTTTCCTGAAACGGACCTGTCTTGCTTTACAGCCCATGCACAGGTCCTTCACAGCTCACCCTCGGGACTGCACACACCTTGAGAAAACAGGGATATAACTCATAGTAAAACTCCCAATAGGGTCGGACACTGGACCAATTTTTTTTTCACATCTGGCATCAGGAGACAAGAAAAATGTGCATGTGCTATGAAAACATAAATCTGGGTTTTGGTTGATGTCAGCAAGTACCAGGTTTTTCATTAGTTTGTGACCCCATTTATAAAAAATTTAGAGGAATATTCAGAATTTGTGAGGTGGTTTCGTTGTGGCATTTTGCTGCATCTGTTTTCTGACAGACGAGGCCTTAGAGGGCAGTTCAGTTTATTGACTAGAGTTCCACAGTTATAAATATTTTTACAAGAAACTTAGAGAAGATGGTCTTACAGCCTCTGACAAAGACATAGAACCTGTAAAGTTTTCTGAAGAGCCTTTAACAAAAGTCATTTTAAAGCTACAAGCATTGATTCGGAAACCTCCATTATGGCCAATATACAGTACGTAGATGTACTGTGATTGCACAGTTGTAAATATTATTCAGCTGTATAAAACAAAATATGTTCATGTCAAATTGATTCAGTGCTTATCAACCATAAACTATCCATGCCACACTACACTGTAAAAAACAATTTGTTGAGACAACTTAAAATAATTTGTAACCTGGCTGCCTTCAAATTTTAAGTTCAGTCAACTCAAAAAAAGTTTATTCAACTTGAAATGTTAAATTATATATAAGTGACAACTTAGATATTTGAGTTAAATCAACTTAAAATTTTAAGGCAGCTAGGTTACTTACCCATCTGTAAAAGTTTAGCAAACACAAATATCTAAGTTGTCATTTAGTACAAGTTAACATTTTAAGTTGGCTGAACTTATTTTAGATGACTAAATTTAAAATTTCAAGACAGCAGGGTAACAAATTATTTTAAGCTGGCTCAACAAATTGTGTTTTTTTTATTTTTTACAGTGTACTCTTCCACCAAGTAATATTCTGCAAAAGCCCTAAGAAACCATGCATTTTTTAACTACGACTTCTTGAACTCATGTCACGAGTTGTTTTTTCTTGTTTTTTTCCTTGGTCTAGAGATGACAAAGACATATACCTATAGCACTGCATCATGGATGAGCAAATTTTTACTTTGTCCGAGGACTCACCCAAGCTGAAACAGCTCTGTGTCCTTCAGTAAAACACTGTTTCCAAATTAGTGTCCGGAGAGGGCTACAACTTTGTCACATACGGTGTATTGGATTTGAACATGTGGTCGGTTTCATTGCCAGCCGAAGGATGGCTGACAGATGCATTTTATGAAAATTTATTCACCCTCAGGCCATCAAACATGTAGATGGGAACATATTTGAACAAATTTAGCATTATATCACTTTTTCACCAATTGATCCTCTGCAATGAATGGGTGCCGTCAGAATGAGAGTCTGGTAAAAACATCACAAGAAACAAATCCATCACTGAGGCATTTTAACTTTAACAAAGCCCACCAACACATTTGTTTAGAACTGTTTTCACTTATAAACAGTGCTTGGTCTGTGCATATTTCTCTCCTGATTCAGGCAAGAGGATTTTTTCAATGGAGAAAGCAATGTTATGGATAGAGGATTCATATTTTAGCCAGAAACCTCAGTAGGAAGTTAATATAATGGATTTTTCTTACAAACGTGGAGCTTTTCACTTTACAAGATGTTCATTGATAAAACAGTGGAGTGGTGTTTTTATCAGCTGTTTGGACTCTCATTCTGATGGCACCCATTCACTGCAGAAGATCCACTGGTTCTGTTTCCACTTGTGGCTGAATAGAGAAATGGCAAGTGACACTTTTTTTCCCATGAGAAAAATAAGGTGAGATCACTAGAAAATGATGCATGACCACTTAGGGCTTCTGTATTTGAGATTTAATAAATAAGCTTTCCATTGATGTATAGTTTGTTAGGATAGGACAATATTTGGACGAGATACAGCTATTTAAAAATGTGGAATCTGAGGGTGCAAAAAAATCTAAACATTGAGAAAATCACCTTCAAAGTTGTCAAAATAAAGTCCTTAGCAATGCATATTACTACCGGTAATCAAAAATTAAGTTTTGAAATATTTACGGTAGGAAATTTACAAAGTATCTTCATGGAACATGATCTTTACTTAATATCCTAATGATTTTTGGCATAAAAGAAAAATCGATAATTTTGACCCACTCGATGTATTGTTGGCTATTGCTACAAATATACCTGTGCAAGACTGGTTTTGTGGTTCAGGGACACATTTAAATATAGAACATTTACCCTTATTACTTTAATAAATTAAAAATTGGTAAAAGCAATGCTTCATTGACAGATAATACATATGACATGAGCCACAGTCCCATTTCTCAATATCCACTGCATCAGCACATTGTTTTTCAGTTTGGTGGAGTTGCAGAAAAGCTGGACAAGTGACGCCGCGTAACGTGACAGTGGCATGCCAGCAGAGACGCATGAGTTGCCTGGGAATACGCCTCTCAAACTGTAGCAGTTTTTGCGGTATGGGTCTGTCTGTGCCTGCAGTGTAGCTAACAGGCTTCCCAGGTGGGGGTTTGTTTAGTTAAGACTGATGTAGAGACATCCTGCCACCAGCCAACCACACACAACATCTCACTCTCCTCATTAGGCCTCCACACTCCCATGATGCTCAAGTTACTTTGCCAAGTTAAAAAATAGCTCATTTTTGCTTCCAATGTACAACGGAATCAACGACTGTGGTTTTCTTGCTTGCCTTATTACTTTCTTTCTTTCTTACTTTTGTTCTTTTAGAAGCCAGGTGCACTGCAAAATTTATTTCACCTATTAAAAGCTGCATAATTTGTAAGTAAAAGAGTGAGAAAGGGAGATTTATTAGCCGGTGATTAGAAGCTTGTGTCAGCACACTGGCTAGCCCTGCAGTTTAGTTTATGTATCTCCAATCAGGCGCTCGACGCTTTTTAAACGTCCTTGTTAAAAGCGCAAACGTCCCATTATATCCAGCTTTCCTTTGTTAAAGTCAATATTATTAGTATTCTCACCAGTACCTGTGTAACACCATCTCTTCAAGCTTTGCTCTGAATGCTACAAAAGTTGACTGGATAAAAGGATAGATTTCTTTTTTGTTCCGAACAAAAAAGCAGAGCGAGACTGCGGTTTTAGCCGCGGGATGTTCAAGGGCCTCTCAGAGGAGTTCTGTTGTCTCCCCTAGTTGTTCTCACTGAGTTCCCAATAAAAGTGTCGAGGTTAACCTCGCTCATCTGAGCCCATCATGAGGTGAGGCTCCAAGAGAGAGCAGTGCCATACTGGAGCTTCGGTGCCAGTGAAATATGACTTCAGTGTTGGGAAAAGGGTGATGTACAATCGAAAATGAGACAGAAAAGAGAATAGAGAAGATGACGCTTCTCGTTGGAGGTGGCATCCTGGTTTTGTGGAAAAAATGGACAAGTGTGGCGACTGATCGATTGCACTGAGCTTGAGTTTCAGATCTCATTGCATACATAGACTTCAAAAGCTCAATAACAGATTCATGACAGGCTTTGGCTGTCCATTGTTGAAAACCTTTTTTGTGTGTGTGTGTGCATTTCTGTGCAACAGAGGCAGAATGATTTTGAAATTGAATCCTGGGATTTCCACCCAAGCCCGTAGCTAGAAAATCTAGGGCCCTTACTTCTTATTCAACCATTTGTAAGGCAGAGATATAGTACAGTACAGCTTGATGGGACGGTGCATGTTGAATTGTGCTTTGATAAAATGCCCTGTGCAGCTTATGTGCAGACGACCTGAGTTCATATCCAATATTAAATTTTAGGAAATTGAATATTACTCAGTATTTCTCACATCGCAGTTTTCTTTTGTCAATTCCTTTATGTCTTGATGGTTTTCATATATTTGCCCTTTGATTAGTTCCTTTATTTCTGCCTTTTGCTGTTAGCTCTGTCCTTTTGCTTCTTTTATATTTCTTCTCATTTTGTACAGTATGTCTTATCTCTCTTTCTAGCTGAATACTGGATATAGTAAAGTAGGCACAGATTGCATATAACTCAAATGTGATCTTTATTGATTAAAAAACTTTTTTTTAAATTTAAAAAACAATTCTTTTAAAACATTTTTACTATTTTTTAACAAAATACATTACAAAAAATAAAAAAAGTAGGCATAGATTGCATATAACTCAAATGTGATCTTTACTGATTAAATACCTTTTTTATTTAAAAAAAGATGTTTTAATTTTTTTACCATATTTGAACAAAATACATCACAAAAAATCAAAAGAAATAAGGCATGTTGCTATTTATTTATTAATGACCATATTTGAGATTCCTTAATCCTACCACATACCTAAGTCATAGTTAATAGTGAGAATGGTACGCATCAGTTTTGGAAAATAAGAAGTTATATATATTCACAATGCAAATCTTTGTTAGTACAAGAGAGCTACATTGCATCTGTGTATAACATGCAACTGGTACGATCATTGCTCCTTTTTAGATGCTGAAGTCATCATCCAGCTATAGAAACAGGCAGATGGAGTAATACACCAGTGGCAGAGAGAATCTGTAGTTATTGGACATTAACATCAAATATTTCTGTGATAGGAGATGAGAAGCATTTTTTGTATGATTGCTCTTTGTATGTGGATCTGCATAAGAAATATTTAGGTGATCTGGTTCTTGTTGGTGATGTTTGTAGTGATGTCTCAAGTGTTTGTGATTCGGGGTATGCATGGAGATTGGCACTGTATATATATCATGGAATTAGAAAAGACTATCTGTCATGTGATGATGATTTTGTGGAACTTTGGGCCGAGTGGCCATATATTCCTGAAATAAATTTGAATTTGAATTTGAATTGAATACTGAGAATTGGTCCCCAAACTGTGTGACTAAAACACTTCCCAGCCCTTACTTTTATATTAGTGTAACCTGCAAAGAGATGTGTGAATTCGTTATCAACATTTATGTAAACATGCTTTTTTTTCTTTTGTTAAACATTATTATTAAACAGATTTTCATCTTGTAAATTGGACTAGATACATGCAGTATGTTGTTTATAAGCCTGTCTTTTGAAGCCATGAGTGCAGAATACAGTGGAGGCAGGACAAGTGCGACTATTATACTGTATGTTTTTACTCTCTCCAGCACGCATGTCAGTTTGCTCAATAGATGCATGAAAATGGGGGCATGCATTGTGTATGACACTCAGACCAGATGTTGAAACCCTGCAGATCAATGCTCTCTCCATTTGCTTTGATGTGCTGAAAACAGCAACTATTATTCTTTTTTTTCAATAGGAGAAAAACGGCTGTAAAGGCCATTTCTGAAGTGCACAGACATGGCAACGACCTTCAGATTTGTTTATTACACTTCAGCACTGATTGTGCTGGAAAAATGACACTGACTGTCCATTTATGACAAAAATCGTTCAAGCTTACTAAAAAGAAGAAGAAGAGGAATAAGTGAAACAATAATATGGAGCGTGTGGGAACATTCAAAGTTTTTTGCATGAATGCCATTGTGAAGTGAAAGTCTTTATGACGTTGGTGCTATACGAACAAACGAATACAGAAATGTGGCAGCATTGTGCCGGCATCTGAAATCTCCCTTGTTACTCTTTTGTTTCATTATATTCCTTTGTGCCACCACAGTGAATGACTGGTGCTGATTATGCAAATGAGCCAGAGGAAAGAAGCATGGGTAATTATCACAGTTGTGGATAGGCTGTGGGGGAAAAAAATGCTCCCTCTGCCATAGAGACACTATAAGAAAAAATGCTCACAGCTTTGCAACAGTAACAGCTTTAGAGGAGCTACAAGAAAATGTATGTTGTCTTTTAATGCACTGTACTGATAAATTTCCAGCCATATCCTCTCTAATAAATAAAACCCATTCACTCATTTGAAATAACATCCTGCCGTCTGTTTCACCAGCCTGTATCTAATAAATTATTTATTCCTAAGCAAAAAAAAAAAAAAAAACTATTTTTTTTTTTCGTTTAATTCAGTAATCAGTTAATTTAGGTTAATGCAATAGTTAAATGAATAATAATTATTATTATTATTATTATTATTAGCAGTAATAGTAGTTTTATTATTGTAAATGAATTATAATTTTTAATATTTAGGTATATTCAATATTCGGTTCATTTATTTAGGTTAAAATAGTTAACTTATTATTATTATTATTATTATTATTATTATTATTATTCATGATTAATTGCATCCAAAATAAAAGGAAAATAAAATAGAAAATACACACACACGTGTATATATTTAAGAAATATTTATGTGTGTGTGTGTGTGTGTATATATATATATATATATATATATGTATGTGTGTGTGTGTGTGTGTTTATATATACATGCATATATACACAGTACACACATACATTATGTAAACAGTTTTATTTTGGATGTGATTAATCGCGATTATTCGATTTGACGGCACTAATTATTATTGTTACTATTTTGGTTAATTCAATAATTAGTGCATATACTTAGGTTAATGCAATAGTTCAATTAATAATTCAGTGAATACTACTAATAATAATTGTAATAAACAATTGTGCAAATGTTCATGTGCATTAATTGGACCAAAATGATACTCTTGTTGTTACATTTTGTTACATTTTGTTCCTAATTTTGTGGGGTTTTTTCTCCACTCAGATGGTTTTAAGCTCTACTTGCATTGCTGACTCACCTTCAAGAGATGGAAATTATCACAGGTATCTTAAAATCACAGCCCTATAATGTCAATAAAGCACATGCTGAACTATTTTACAAAGCAAGTTTAGTGTCTCAGCTGAAGCTTGATATCTAGGCTGGGTGTTGACAGATTGGCCTATATCATTATCTGTGTCACTGGAGGATGTCTGTTTATGGAAGAAAGTCTCTTTCGTACTGTGATACTAGTGTTAGAACAAACCAACCTGAAAATGTAGAAACAGAGGGCCAAACGGCTGTGGCTGGGTTAACTGAGGGCCAGCACAGGTCTCCCTTTCCATTTGGAAAATGTAGTGCCTCAGTCTGTAAGTCAGTTTGTCTCCTGGTCCTACTGTGCGCAAACTAGCGTAATGCGGGTCAATAGGCGGAGAAGCTACTCTGGTGCTAAATTGGAACCTCTTGAAATTGGTTCCTGCCCCCTGTATTTAGCCCTGAACCACTGCAGTGCAAACGCTGCACACCTAACCGAACATCAGCTGTCGGAAATTGAATGCTTCTTTTTTTTTGCAGAGTAAAGTTTGGTTTAAAAATATCCCCCATTGTTCGTGGGAAACAATAGCCGCAGATTTGCGCCGGCTGACAAGAGACGACGGTCCAGGGCTTTCCGAAAAGCACACACGCGGGTCTCTGCGGAGAACACGCTCACATAAATCATGTCCTGAAAAGCAGCTCCCTCAGGAAAATAAAAGTGCATTTGTCGGGGCAGTCAGCAGAGTTCATAGCTCACGGGCAGGCGGCCAGAGTCTTGTGCTGCAGCTCTTGCGTCTGATCGCATATCAAATGGGATTATGACATTGTGCGTTCCTCAGCCCTGCATTTTTAATTGAATTACACGCTCCTCTTAATGCAATAATCTCCCAAAGATCCACAGCATAATGTTCAAATCAATGATAATAAAATTAGGCCGTTTCGTTTCGTGCGTCTTGCGGGAGCGACTCGAGATCTCAGACGGCGGATTGCGCCAGAGACGCCGATGCTTGCATAACGCCATGTGTGAGATGACACCCACGCTCGGGTGAAACACGTTCGAGAGATTGATCTGAATCATTGGAGCTGTTAAAACGGCGAAGCTCCCTCGTCTGTCCGTGTGACACCGTGGTGACTGGTTTTCAGAGAGGGGTCCGCGCCGTGGGGAACCTTTTACACACTGACAGCCAAATAAAAGGCTGGCCGAGGCTCTTTGCCCATTAACGTCATCCCTGAAAGCAGATTGTGTTGCCACGCAATTATACAGCGCTGATTCTCAAACAGCGGGTTTAGTTATCATTAATCCATCAGCTCAGAGATGGAGCTCGGCTGGACAGGCGCGTTTACACGAATCGACTTTCTTTTCGCTATGCGTGTGCAGTTTTTCATTTATTTGTACAGAATTTTCATTGTTGCGCGCACATTTTATTTTTCGCTTTTTATTATGTGAGGAGGGATGGATGTGTGAGATACAATTCACACTGAATACCAAATTATGTTAAAAAGAACATTGCAGAGGGCTAAAATGTTTTCTCAGTGCAGTTTTAACACTGTAGAAGATACCAGGGCAAGTTGTCACGGGGGCTGTGAGCTAAATTAAACAAATGTCATGTTTGTTTTGTACACCTCAGTGTTGACTGTGGTAATATGCAAACTAAATTCCAGTATGTGACTATGAACCACAAAACCAGTCATAAGGGTCAATCATCTGAACACTGAATTAATAAGCTTTTCATTGATGTGTGTTTTGTGTGGATAGGACAATCTTTAGCCGAAATACAACTATTTGAAAATGTGGAATCTGAGGGTGCAAAAAACATCTAAAATATTGAGAAAATCACCTTTAATGTTGTCTAAATTAAATTCTCAGTAATACATATTGCAAATCAAAAATTAAGTTATGATATATTTATGGTAGGAAATTTACAAAATATCTTCATGGAACATGATCTTTACTTAATATCCTAATGATTTTTGGCATAAAAGAAAAATCAGTCATTTTAATCCATATTTTTGGCTATTGCTACAAATATACCTATGCTACTTATAACTGGTTTTGTGGTCCAAGGTCAGATATGATATTTCATATCAGTTTCACATTTTGCAGTGGTACATGTCAGATGGGGGCAGGTTGTCACATGTGTTGTATGTTGGCCAAAGTAATAGTTTGATCATTTTATAGGTTTGCTTTTCCATTTTTTCACTATTTTGTACATCATAGTTGTTTTGCTGTTTTTAAGAAGCTAAAAATATCATTAAATAGACTGTAATTGACCCTTTGCATGGATTTTGATTGACAGGCGATCGGCGATCTGACCAATCATAACGCAGAATCTGCCACACTGTAAGCACGGATTTTATCTCCTTATCTCCTTATTTTATCTCCTGACCACGCCTCCTTCACCGGTGCTGCGAGTAACAGCGCCATTTTGTCACTGTGATTGTGTATGAATTTAAGCTGTGGATGAATGTGGAAATTTAGATTTAGATAGTTCTGTTGGCATTGTTTTCCGCCATTTATCTTTTATCACGTCCCTCGAGAAACTCTTTGTGATCGGCAAAAGTTGTTGTTCGTCTAAACGACGGGACATTTCTCATCCGTTGATAGCTAGTGTTCTCACTCGCCTGCGCTTGAACCCCTGACTGGCGAGTTCGACTAACATTTTTTGCCTTTTTCTTTCAATGATTTCTTTTTCACTCGAGGAGCTGTTGTTTGTGAGGAGTGTAAATTTAGTTTTACTCATACAGTAGCCGCGATTCCAGCCGAGGAGCGACAATGGTGGAGCTAATATGGTGAGTGCAGTACGTTAATGTACCACGTTTAATTTAGACATGGCTATTGTTTGAAAGCGTAAGTTTTCGTTAATTAGCGGTATAAATACAAAGGCGGATGAATATACTTCTGTTCTGTCTAGGTTCAGAGTCCTCTTAACGACTATCTTGTTTTGGAAGAAAGAAGAAATGGAAGAGATGCTTTGAAAGTGTAAGTATGATCCTAATAACTGATAAGAGAGCACTGCTATTTACACATTTTCCTCCTGGTTTCACAGACAAGGCTTAAGGCCAGTCTCAGAATAAAATAACATGTTTAATAACATGACAAGGAGTCTTTACTGAATATACCTTGTAATGACATATTTTAAAATATGTCAGTGCCATTTTTCTTTTCTCAAGATGCACACCAGTAATGTTTTTAAGGTGTTTTTATAAAAGCTATTTAAGTATCTTAATTTAACTAAGGCCTAGTCCTGGCTTAAGCTAAGCCCTGTCTGTGAAACCCTGTCTCTTTGTTCAAACATGGAAATTATTCAAGAACAAAACAATTTCCTTGTTCACATTTATGCCACCTTCACACCAAAGTTCAAGATCAACTGTATGTCGTGGGTTAACTGAGACCTGTTCTGAGGATGATCACTTTGACTAGCACAGTGTGTGTCAGAAGATTATTCATAATGATGATGGTGTGAGTCTGTCCTGCACTCATTCCTGTTGTTTACAAGCTTTCCTGAATAACACCGATCTTCCTGACCATATGCCAGTAGTGTTTGTATGTGGATTTTACTTTAAATATTCTGTAGATGTACAATTAAACGTAAACCCTAAAGTCTAATTACCATCTGTAAACTGGAAATTTTCTGAGAGCTGTACCACCTAACCACTGTATCTGACTGCTCCAGATTAATTTAGACATTGATAGTGTTGCCATAGAAAAGCGCAATTCCCAGTCTGTTGACATGAACAGCTCACAAGCTGAACATCACAATGTTGTCCTCTCAGAATTAAAGTAATTATGACATGGTGTGAAGGCAGCATATGACTTTGAGTATTTAACAACAGCATTGTCTAACTGACTTGATAATGTATTTGTCGTTCTGTTTCTTCCTCTGTTAGGAGGCAGCTGACAAGACAGACTTCAGTAAGAATCCTCAGCGTTGATCAAGAAAGTTCACAGCTCACCTCATCTAGAGTGGGAATCATCTTGGAAGAAAGCTTGGTAATGGATGAACTGACCAATCTCAGGCCTTCTATGTCCATTGTTTTCAGACTGATTTCCCTGCCTACACCTGGACTATCCTAAGTGTATGAAAAGTATTTTATATTTTTTGTTGGGAAAAGGTGAGCTGACACCTAAAATTCAGTATTGCCAATAGTGTGAACTCAGAGTGTGGAAAAAACATATCGTTTTGATGCTGTTTGTTGCGATTCTGAGGAAAACTTGTTTGTGTGCTTAACGATAAGTTAATTTGTTGAACTAGTATCTTTTTGAACTTTTTTTTTTCTCCCATGTTTTATGGGGAAATGTTTTCAGGATATGAAAAAATGGTTTTGTTGTGTTTTCAATTGAATATTTGTAATTGAATTGATTTAAAATAAAAGGGAAAATTGCATTAATGTTCCTTTATTTGTTTGCTTTTTTCTTAATTTTCTAGGTTAACAAATTGGAAAAATAAAACATTTGATATAGATTTAACTTGGAAATTAGTATATTTGACTTAAATATAATAGTTATAATAATTGCAAATGAAATGATGTTACAAAACATTTTAAGTTAAATGAAATGACCTTTGTAATTCATATTACAAAACATTTTAAGTTAAATAAACTTTACATTACTTAAATTTTTTAGGGCAACCAGTTTCCTCCAATTTTTTAAGTAAATTCAACTTATCCGGGTTTAGAGTGCATTTAGTCCGACAAACCAACTTGACAGGAGAGTAGATTAACGTTGATGCACTCAAACATGAAAAATGGTGTGTATTGACATCTTTCCGCAGTTAGAACAAGATACTTTATGATGTTCATTCATGTTTATTTTGCACTATAACGTAATAAAGAAAAGATGATCTGTTAACATGCCGCTTGAACTGAAACGCTACAGCGATCTGTCGTGACACATTTCAGAGGCACAAAACTGTATTTGTTGGTGGAATTTCTTACAAAAATAACAAAATTTAGACTCAGACTTTGTCTTGTCTTTCAGCGCATTTCAATTACTTATGTGCTCCACAATGTATTTTTCACTGTGTGAACTGTATTTTTTATCATTTATTTATTCATTCCATGGATAATATCATTGGAAATGTGCAATGGATTTTTGTAAGTAAGACATTCAGCTGTATGCCCGTAAACACTGACTTCCAACATTGACATCAGTAGTGAAAAGTGTGACAGCTAGCCCCTGTCTTCGTTATACATTAAATGCATCTAGAAGCTACCATTTAGTTTATAAACAGCAAATATAAACTCTTATTTTCATTCAGATGAAGTGTACTTCCTATTTGAGTTTGGCAAATTGAGTAAGTAAATTGTTTTCCCTTCTACATTCACAAGTCATTTCAAATCTGATTGGCATCATTTTTTTTGTCCTCCAGTGAATCACTGGTAAATAACCTACAGGATAATATGGAATCTATTTCCAATCATCAATGCAGACTCCAGCGAGCTGAATCACTGTCTGCCGCCTCCATAAGCAGCTGTCCGCAGTAATGGAAACTTATCAGTGACTGGTTGGAGATGATTTTCACAGGCACCAACTTCATTGACAGCCACTCAAGCGTCAAGAAAACGGCATTCATCGTGTGATGCCCGCAGAAAACCCAACGCTCACAGCTGATACTGACATCAACATGAAGTAAGCTACAATAGGTGAGCTAGCAAGTTGACATAAGATGTATGAACATACGTAGCATGCAAATATTGAGTGAAATAGCACAATGGGGAGTAAAAATCAAGTTGAAACTGCTTTTTCAACCCGTTTTAATTGAGTTGCCAGTGCAAGATGAGCATTTGTGGTTTAAAAGTATATACGTTTGTATTTTTCTTAAAAAATGAACAATTGGTTCGTTAGATAAGGCCCTTATTCCTCGGCTAAGATTGTGTAGAGCCCTTGAAGCTGCATTAAAACTGCAATTTGGAGCATCAACCCCTTGGCCACCACTAAAGTCCACAATATGGAGAAAAATCCTGGAATCTTTTCCTCAATGTTTTTAAATGTTTTTCTTGGATGACATGGGGGTGAGTAAATTGTCAGGAAATCTTCATTCTGGAACTTCTTTAATGGCATCAGCCAACAGGCTGTTTTGTTTTGTTTTGTTTTGTTTTGTTGAAATGGAGCAAGTTATTTCAATTTAATCTTTTTTTTTTCCTCACTGGAAAAACATGCACCAATGCACCATTCACAATTCTTTATTAAGGAAAGTAGGGTCAGTTTTAATTGCATGTTTAAGGAACCTTCTGTGCTGTTTATGGGAAATTATGAAACTGCTATTAAGAAAACATAAAAAGAGCATTTCCAGCAGGGGATTTTCTCTCTGTGGACTTTTATCAATCCGCTTTCAGTGTGATTGTGCCCCATTATTGTGTTTTTCCAGAATCAATAAGTGACAGGGATGATTTTTAGCATGGAAACAAAAAAAGCTGCTCTGCAACTAAAGATGAATACAAAATGTGGCAAGTTTTAATTAAATCGCCCCTTAACAAGTTCCTTAACTTCCAATAAAACAGTTTTTCAGTCTAGGGAGAACAATGTGGGAATCTGTGGGAAACAGTGACTGCGAAACGCGTTCTTTTCATCCGGCCTGACTGTACAAATGGACCTCATTGTCTACGGAGAAATTCGATTTTCTGCCATGCGCCAGCTCTACATAAACTCCTCTCTGGGGTCTGATGCCACCATGCTCAGGCTTATCAACAGCACTCAGGGTGTGAGATTGAGTTCTGGCGCATATTAAACCATGGGGAGACCAGGGACGAGAATCAGAAATACAGCATAATCCCTCTAGAGATCCTCCTCTCGCTCACCACCCATCTGCCTTCATCTCGTACCGACTCGATCCTCGGTCAGAAAAAAACCCTAAAAACTCATCCCGACGAGCGCTGTCTTTTGAGTGTGTAATTTGCTCCTTTATCTTCTGTTCAGAGCCGGCCCCTAAAATGAAGTCATTATCATCGTTCCTAGCAAAGCTCAAGCATGGTAGGAGAAGACGTCCTTTGTAGATCCCTAAAGAGGCTGGATAAAGGAGCTTCGCTATCGGCTCTTCAGAGTGAGATGGCTAAAACCGCACATGAGCTCAGTCCACCTCCCTGCTGCGCTCCTGCTAAGCTGTTGCTAGGCATGTTGGAGAAAAAGTGCTACCTTATCAAAGAGGAGATTGTGCTCGAAATGGCATGCAAACATACTACTCTTAGTATTTTTGCAGTATATACTGGGGGCTGTTGCTAAATTATTATTTTTACGGCTCCCCATCTCCAAAATCCCAGTTTATACACTATACTGTATATGACAGAGCATACTGCTATTAATAATGTATCCCACAATGCACTGTGCTTGACCTGATCTTTTTTTAGTAACACCAGCCACAATCAGTCAACTTTTTTTAACTCATCATTTGGTTAAATTGCACAAAGTTAAGATGTTTTAGCATATATTATATTATATTAAATTGCACAGTAAAACATTTGTTCTTACTCTGTATATTTGTCTTATTTTCAGTACAAATATGTAAACTTTCTTAAATCAAGATAAATTTACTGGACAAGCAAAATAACACAAGATATTAAGTCTTGTTTTCTGAGAAATGCATCAAAAATAAGTAAGTTTTTGCTTAAAGCAAGAAAAAATATCTGCCAGCAGGAGAAAAAAAATCTTCTTTTACCTTTGAATTAAGTTTTGTTTTCTGATCCCATTTGGCAGATATTTGTCCTTGTAATTTATTAAGTATTTTTTCTTTTTAAGTAAACGTTATTTTATTTTATTTTTGTGTTCTGGCAGCCTGATCAAATAATATGAGTCAAGGCATGTTAAAAATTACAAATGAAAGTTAAGCACATTGCATTTGTGGGATAAAGTGTGGTTGAGCTATATAGTTTTGTGCATATATTAGCAAAATTTGTGTAGTGTGCACAGTATATTTTCTGTTTTCTACACACTTCATATATATTATGAGTATGGTGTTATGCCGTTTTAAACTTAACCACCATCACAGAAACAACAACAACAACAACACACACAATGCACAATTATAACTGCACAATGGATAATAATGAGTAGGTTGAATACAGGTAAAGTGGGATAATTTGCCATTTCCACTGCTGTATCTGTGTCCAGCATTACTTCCCCATGGTAGTAATGTCTGTCTTGCATCAGCATGGTAGAAAGATATGTGATAAATATGTCCACACAGCCTGTTTCCATCCTACGGAGAAGAAACACATTGTGCTTGCTTACATAGTTGAGCAACAGCATCGTAAGATGCTCTACGCAGAGACAGCATGAAGTACTGCCTCATTTACCACGACCCAAGAGAGTCACACAATGTGTATCAGCTGTGATATATAACAAGAGCGTGTGTCGTGTTTTGTTCGAGATGTGCACATGCGCCGTCATGTGTGTGGATGGGACAGCGTGAGATTATTTTTTAATAAGCCGATGATGATGATGCGGTGGAATCCTGTGAGGCTTTAGCTCATTCCGCAGATAAAAACATCATTGTAAATAAGACTTTTTCAGGAGGAAACTTAGCGTGGGTGAGTCAGAACAGACAGCCGTGAGGTTGGAGATGGAGATTGAGTGTTGCACTGGAGGGAGAGAAGAAAAGAGGGCTAGCCCAGCACGCGGTGAAACACAGAGCGTAACGCATTAAGTATCATGCTGATGAGACACCGTTGGGTTGCTTGTGGATTTGAGGTCGACAGCAGGGCCTCCACATTTACCCGTGTTCCCTTGGTGATGAGCATAGCTGGAGATGTGTGATTGTCATGGTTGGGCAAAACTCAGAATTTGACAATTGGCTCTCTTTGAACTGATGAGCTGAGATTTGAATTAAATTCACCAACTGCACTTTTAAAAAATAAAGGTGCTTTTCTGTCAAAGGTTCTTTAAAAGGTTCTCTTTCCTACCTTTTTATAATCTGAAGAACCTTTTTTTGCCAGAAAGAACCTTTTCTGAAACAGAAAGGTTCTTCAGATGTTTAAAGTTCTTTATGGAATCATTTAGACAAATGGTTCTTCTGTGGCATCGTGAAGAACCTTTAATGTGGAATTTTAATTATTTAAAAAAAAGTTTTCTTATTTATACTATGATGCTGTTGAATGCTTGAATCTAATTGGCTGATGAACATTCTAAGGTGTGCAGTTATTTTCAGGGAAACGCATGGCAAAAGTAGTTCCAGGCAGGTTTTGACCGGATTACATGTCCATATTACTTCATCAAACGACTTTAGTTATTTCAAACCGCAAAAGAACCAAACCCACAACTGCACTGACAAAGCAAATAAATATAGCAACAATAGGATAAAAACACCAAATTATTATTTCCATGTTTTTGCCATCACCACCTGCATTATTTTTGAGTAGTTCAACGGCCGATCATCGATTATTTCTTACATATTCAATCGCCATCCACTTTTTTAGGCACACCTGTTCAACTATTCAAAACACATATCTAATCAGCCAATCACATGACAGGAACTCAATGCGTTTAGGCATGTAGACGTGGTCTAGAGTCTAGACGGTCCAAACCGAGCATTAGAATGGGGAAGAAAGATAATTTAAGTGATTTTGAGCAAGGCATGGTTGTTGGTGCCAAAAGGGCTGTTTTGAGAATTTCAGAAACGGCTGATCTGCTGAGATTTCCATGCATAGCCATCTCTAGGATTTTCAGAGAATGGTCTAAAAAAGAGAAAATACCAAACGGGCGGCAGTTCTGTGGGCGAAAATGCCTTGTTGATGCCAGAGGTCAGGAGAATGGCCAGACTGTTTCAAGCTGATAGAAATGCAACAGTAACTCAAATAACCACCTGTACAACCGTGGTATGCAGAACTCTCTGAGCACATAACACATTGAACCTTGAAGCAGATGGGCTACAGCAACAAAAGACCACATCGGGTGCCATTTGCATCTATTCGCACAGGCACACCAAAATAGAAGATTGGAAAAAGGTCACCTAGTCTGATGAGTCTCAATTTCAGCTGCGACATTTGGATGATAGTGTCAGAATTTGGTGTAAACAGCATGAAAGCATGGATCCATCCTACTTTGTATCAGTGGTTCAAGCTGGTGGTGGTGTAATGGCTTTGGGCAGTGGCTCCACTCAGCTCCATTCAGCTCATCAGATCACTAGTGAAGACTTCAATGTGTGTGTCAGATAAGCAAGTTTTGGGGGTTCTCCAGCACCAGTTTCAGGGAACCCCTGGTGTGAGGGATATTTTCTTGCCCCACTTCAGCCCCCGTAGTACCAACTGAGCATAATTCAAATGCCACAAACTACCTAAGTATTGCTTCTGACCATGTCCATCACTTTGTGACCATTGTGTACCTATATGTTGATGGCTACTTGTAACAAGATAATGCTTCACTTTCTTGAACATGACAGTGAGTTCACTGTACTCAAATGGCCTCCACAGTCAATCTCAATCAACAGAGCTCCTATGGGATGTGGATGTTCAGCCAACAAATCTGCAGCAATTGCATGATGCAATCATGTCAATATGGACTAAAATCTCAGAGGAATGTTTCCATCTGATCTATGGCATGAAGAATTATGAATTAGGTCGTTCATATATCAGGGGTGTTTCCTCTGAGGAGGCACGAAAGGCAGTGCCTCCTCTAAATATTGGATGAGAAAAAAATTCATAGTACAAAAATAAAACAACACCAGTGTTACAAAATATAACATTAATAATCCATGTCTCGTGCTTCCCCTGAGCCCACTGAGTTCATATTTCCCGAGCTTTGATGACTGATGAAACACAAAAATCAAAAATAGCTAAAAGTTAACTATTAAGAAAAAGAATAGCTGAACATATGTTCACAAATAAAATATATAATTTTAATTGTTACTGCCTTGAGCGATTATTTTGGAATAAATGTAAAATGCTTAAAAACACTACCTTAATCAAATTCATACTTGACTTTAATAAATAGAATGTTGATTACATTATTAATGTAAAAATATTACATATAATATTCTATATATATATAGTAATTGCAAGGGTTCACTAGTGCACAGAAAACTGGCAACCTTAAAAGATTCTGATAAAGAAAGAAATGTGATCAAAATGCACTTGCATTGATTTAAAATTTAAAAAGCCTTTGCCAAAGGACATGATTATCACAAAAAGTAATCATTTTGCATTATAGAGCAATTATTCGAGCTATTCTCATTCGAGAGTGTGGCACAAGACATCACCTCTGATGTTCCTCTGATGTGTACCGCAGCTGCGCCACTAATATGGCGTGCAAATTTTCAGATGAACTCGAGTACAGTGGGCATCTGGCCCAGATTCATGCTGGGATACTTATCCTGTCAGGAATGGAGAAAGAAAATCATTGTTTTCAGATGGGATGATAATTCAATCTGTTTTTCTGTTCCTTCGTTCCCAATCGCCGCATCCGCAAATCGAGCTTTTGTCCTATCCGTGGCACACAAAGTCATCCCAGAGGCGTGTACGGCCCACAAAAACGTGTTCTCTTTGAAATGTCATTGCTTTTTAACAGCTAAATAACGGTGCTATTGCAATAGCATGTTATTGCTGTTCTGCTGGTTGGATTTTTTTTATAGAATATGTTGCATTACAATAGCTAATGGATTTGTTTATGGCCATGCGTTGCATGGTCTCCGCGGTGGAGAAAGAATAGACCCCCCGGATACACGCAAGAAGTAGTCATAGCAGTAATTATGTTTAGGACTTGGAACGTGAATTACATTTCTACATGGCTCACATCCACAACACACCGACTATTAACAGTCAATGAAAACGCACGTATGCATAAACAGAACAACCAGTTCCTCTAATAGAAAGCCACTCGGGAGATGTTACACTTTCATTTCTGCAATATTGCTTTCTTCTGTGTTGTTTTTGTGCATTGTTTTACTGAAGCCTGAAATATTCAGTTCATTTGTCTCACTGGCCCTCTAAATGAAGATTAATGTCATGCTGGGCATCTAATGAGCACCGTAACACCGCTCCCATACTGCTGCGGCGACAGAACGTGAAAATGCACAATTATTGGCTTCGATTTCAGCAATTAAGCCCTGAACTTTACATTTCAACAGATAAATTAGTAATCATAAAGGGACGGAGCTCAATTATATATACATAATCAACATTAATATATGTTTTCGTGAGAACATGGATTATGTGAAATATTGAAGATGTCAGTATCAGTTTTGCCTCGTAAATATTGACTTTTTATGAAGACGAACCATTGCACTTTAAAGTAAACTTCACTTTTCATTTCTTGAGTAAAACAGGCACTTGAATGTAACAATGTACAATTTTTTCATCATATCTTGGGGACCTTTAGTGCTTAGTCTCATGAAGCTCAGATTTTTTAAAAGGCACATCTATCTATATACAGTGAAGTTTCTAAATTTGCAGTGAAAGAAGCATCTGAAGTACGAGTTTTGCATAGGTCTGGGTTTTGTGCCAAATCTGATAGCAAGCGCCAGTGGTTGGCAAACAGTTTGATTTGGGGTGACTTTGTTGCTTGATGTTATTCTTGGAGATGGGTTATACTAATATGCAGTATATTTCCATATCTGTTTGAAAATATTCAACAAGAACTTATTTTTAAGAAATTAGATTAATTTTTTCGGGGGAACCACTGTCAATAAGATTAACTACATAATTAACATGAACTACCAATGAAAGATATAAAGGAAGTAATCATCTTTAATGCTAGTTTCAACATTTACTAATACGTTATAATTAACTATGAAATGTAAAACTACAAAAACTTTTGTACATTAAGACTTATAGAGAGTTTAAGCTGTCTATCGCTACCAAAACTTAATGACTATCATAGGACAACGTTAAATCATGCTAGCCACACGCTAAAACATCGTTAGTAACATGATAATTATGCTAACATGCATGTTGTTAATCATGTTAAAAACATTCTACCAACATGTTAATCATGCTAAAACGTGCTAGCAACATGTTAACAACTTGCTAGTCATGTTGAACATATTAAAAAACATTAATCCTGTGAGAAACATGCTAACAACAGGTTAATGATGTTAAAAACATGCAAGCAATGTTAATCATGCTAACAACACCCGAATCATGGTAGTATGCAATTAACTTGTTAACAACATGCTAATTGTGTTAAAAAACATGTTAGCAGCATGCTAATAATGTTTAAAACATGCTATCAACGTGTTAACAACATGTTAATCATGTTTAAACATTCTAGCAACATGCTGATTATGTTAACAACATGCTACTCATGCTAAAACATGCTAGCAACATGTTAACCATGCTATAACATGCTAGCAACATGCTAACAACTTGCTAGTCATGTTGAACATATTCAAAACATGTTAATCCTGTAAAAAACATGCTAACAACATGGCAATGGTGTTAAAACATGCAAGCAATATGTTAATCATGCTAACAACATCCTAGCAAAACACACTAATCAAGGTAGTATGCTATCAACTTTTTAACAACATGCTAATAATGCCAATAACATGCTAGCAACATGCTAGCAACTTGCTAATCATGCTAAAACATGCTAGCAACATAATAATCAAGCTAGAAACATACTATCAACATGCTAATTGTGTTAAAACATGTTAGCAACATGCTAATCATGCTAAAACATGGTAGCAACATAATATTCAAGCTAGAAACATACTAACAACATGCTAGCAACATGCTAATAATACTAGAAACATGCTAATTATGCTAAATCAAGTTAGCACTGTGCTAAATCATGGTAGCAATGAAATTATCTTAACTTCAAACTTTTTACAACTGCTTTAAATTTTAGTCAAGATTTCTTCAAGCCAACTTCAAAGTTTGTTCGCAAACTTTACTCATCTAATATCTTTTAATGTTATTTAAATAATTTGAGTGAACAATGAACAGGTATATTTTTAATATACTAATATTAACAAACATTAATACTGTAAAAATGTATTTCTCATTTTATAGTTGATTTTAGTTAATACATAAGGAAATACATAACCAATGTTCAATTGGTTAGTTAATGCATTAGGTATCATGAACTGTTATTATGCGTAATGTTTAATTCTGTAATGTTACTTCATCAAAAATAAGTGTGTTCCTTGGGGATTCATAATTGTAAATATTAAGTTAATTTAGAGAATTTGAAATGTTAAAACAGCTGTTTGTAAAGTGTTCCCTAGTCACAACGATTTCATAATAATAATAATAAGAAGAAGAAGAATTTGTAAACCTTTCAAGACATGTCCTAAGATGATTTTAACTTGTTGACTTGTGTAGCAGTGAAGCTGTGTTATTCCTAACTAAAGCTATTCAGAATAATTGAATTAAAATATAATCAGAAATAATTAGAAATTGAAATAAAAACATTAGAAAAAAAATAGAAAAATTTACAAAATGTACTAAAACTGCAATAATAATAATAATAGTAATTTTACAGGCTTAGAGCTTAAAAATAACATCTTAAATCCCCAAAGTCTTTGTGACCACACTGTAAAATCTTTTTTAAAAGCTGTAAATGAAATGCAAGATGAAATGTACGTCAGTAAGTCGTACATTCGAAGGCTGCCACTTCAGATTTGTAATTCCTAGAATAGTAATAGTTCCCTTGTGATTTAGAGCAAATGCAGCTATTTGGATGCCCTGTCAGCAAACTCCGTCTCCACCTTTTCATCCAACAACAATCTCAGGAGTCCCAGGTGCTGACAGCGAGATGAATCTTCTCGTCTTGTTAAGGCACAGATAATGTGATTTGGACATAATCGCACTGCAAATCAAACATGTTTGCATAGCAATGACTGCTTTTGTGGATTTAATGATCTTAAAGACGAGGTTAATTATACACTGTCATATGTAATACATATCTGTGTAGGTTGCGGGGAGGAACGTGCAATCGTGTCGCCGCCAGCGCGTCTTTGATGCCAACTGTAATATTAATGCGAATCTGTGCGGCTGCTGCAACATCATTATTAACTGTCTCGTCACATTTGGAGTTTGTTTATTATCCCCTTAATGCTGATGTGCCGAGATAGAGATGCCGCGCTAGTGCTAGACCATTAGCCGCGCGGTAATAAACTCTCTCAAGCTCTTAGGTCGGAGTGCTCATGCTAGTTGAGCGAAGTGAAATTAAACATTTAAGAAAGGCTGTCAGTGCTAATGGGAATATGTTCCTGTGCGTGTGTGTTTCTGTGTTTCGGAGAAAGGGCTTGTGGGAGCGGCGTTTTTTATTTACTACTCGCGTGCTCTGACAGGTTAAGTGATTAAATCCATGCCTCATGCTGAGGGACAGCATATCCCTACAGAGAATCTTTCAGACAACTTAGGCCTACATTTCTCCGGGCTGAGGACAGCTCACTTACTGGGTCCCCGCGGTGGAACACATCAATGGCAATCAGCAAACCTGTCTGCGCTTTAAACCTTGACAATAAGCACTTGTCCTGATCCAAACAATCCCAACTGCTCACCAGGAACAGCTGGACTTTCTGATATAGTAAGAGCATTAAGGTCCCTTTGCAGGCATTTACGGGGATCTTTTATGCACCGTGAAGGAGAGGAGCTGTAGAGGAACTGCTGGGATGTTTGCTCTACAGTTGATGTTTTGAGTGTTTAACTCTTTGATTTCACACAAATAGTCTTGTGTAGCAAGACTTTTGAATCTCAGCAACTTAAATATTGGTAATATTTCATAGAAGTGTTAACAATGCTAATGGATTGCTTTCTTCATAGGACTGACACGTGACTAACCACATGTTTGGGACGGTGGAAAATCTGAAATCTTTCTACAATACACTGGTGGACTGATTCAGAATGACAATGCAGAACATTCAGATTCTAGAGGTAAAAAAAAAAACTATGAAATAATTTTATGCAGAGAGAAAAAAAGATTTTTTGCATTGCGTAAACATTTCAAGACATGCGACCTAACATAATTTCAAAACAATTTTTTCAGACTTTCCAATGCAGTTCTGAACACTGAATTAAAATGACAATACATAATTGGGATGTTTTTTTTTTTTTTTGCATAGAGAAACTTTTAATAATTCTACATTTCAACATAACTCTGAAGCAGTGTGCAAAAAAAAACTATTAAAATCAGTAATTGTAGTCATTAAAACAAACAAACAAACCGTTTTTACCCCAGGTTTTTTTTTTTTTTTTTGCATTGATAATTTTTTTTAAGAGTCTTTGTCAAACCTCTTACTGAAGAATATTTTGAAAAGGCAGATGGAGGAAATTAAAGGATGAGGGGAAATAAAGACAATTATGGATGAAACCCGAAACCAAAAATGCTTTTTAATAATTATTTATAATTTATAATTTTATTAAATAATATACAATAATTTTGTAAGACTTTTTAATTTATTGATACTGAATTTAAAAAAAAAAAGCCAATAAATTAACCTCACTTTTACTGAAAGCAAAACAAAAAAATTGGATAGAATATATATTAATATTATATATCAATATAATATTTTTATTCAGTTCTATGCAACAGAATCAGATTATTATTATTATTTTAATTATCCAAATAATGTATAATCCTACAAGGCTATTAAGAGCATGTAAGCAGAGCATAGAGTCACGAAAGTGTAGCATCATTTTACCAGCGTTACTCAGTACAGCTCTACCACGGCTCTAACAAGTATACTACATATATACATTTCATGTTGGTGCGTTATTTGAGCTTTTTTGGTAAGCATGAGTGAAAATGCCATTTTGTGCATCCCTAAATGCTAAAAAGCATGCAGTTGCTAAAAAGCATGCAGTCACTATTATGCTCTTTTACATTGCAGCCGGAAATTTCTCCATATTCTTTTGCAAAATACATCGTTTGAGATTGTGATCATCTCACTGTCCAATGTGACTATGATAAATGTAGTACTGATACTGACTGTGACCAAGAGATACAAATCATTCCAGAATATCTCACAAGTTCTCATTAGAATTATGTCTAATGCGGTTGCTCTGATGTCGTTTGACTAAGATCTAGCCTTAGTGAATTTGTTTGCTCGTCAATGGCAAAAAAGTATCAAACGGACTCAAAAACACCAGTGAACTTTCAAAACACCACGGGACTCTCCGGGGACGCGGAACACATTTTATGCAGTCTGCATTTTAAAAAGCTTCAACCTAATGAGGGAGGCATTAATTCAGCTGGGATTTTTAATTCTGCCAGGCCACGATTAATCCCATCAGTAAACAAAGCAGAGGTCATCTTGTTTTGGAGAACTCCAATTAGACCCTAATCAGCACTAATCAGACAAGCTGCTCGCCAGAATCTCGGCACGTCGTTTTTGCCTTCCAGAGAGCGTCGGCACTTCTTAGCTCCTCTTTGCTGTTGTATTTTCCCTGCCCTTAGCACTGAGTGTGGCCTCTGCTCTGTGATTTCGTGTTCAAGGAGTTCGAAGGAGAAAGAGGGCTAATTACTAACACTGCGGCGTATGGGCTCTCATTAAATAAATAAAGATTAAAGGAGAAGGTGTTCACAGTCCGGAGAGGTTTTAGTCCCAGCTTCATTAGCGGCAAACTTTCCCACACCGCCTGAATAAACAGTCACGCTTTCCCTAGACTTCCAGTGCAAACATCTGGTAATGTACTTTATCACATTAGTGTCATGCCTTATGCAAGATCTCGGACTAGGGTTTTAAAAAATGAAAAATAAATAATAAATAAAATAAATAGTAAAAGACTTTCTTGTACAGTATGTGGGTACACAGAAATTGACTTTCAAAACAAACCCTTACTGGAGTAAAAAGTGTGTCATCTAGCCCCATTCGGAGTGAAAAATAGTGACGGCTTTGGAGCATAATCTCATATATATGTAAGATGTTGTCTACTTCAGCAGAACTGTCTGGCAGAGTGTAAATGTGTTTGTCACAGCTATTTACCATGTAGGGGAAACTGAGGGCAAATGTATCATTTTGTACATTTTTCATCATCTCACACACTACTATAAATCTCCTGCCATCATTTGGTACAAGAAACTGAATAATTATATCGATGTAACGTTATAGTTTTTTTTACCTTCAGATGGTGGTAGTATTATTATTTTACATATAATAATTTATAATTATATTTTTAATTTATTAATAATTATATATTATTATTGTTATTGTTATTGTTATGTTAGTATTATCTTATACATAATTTGTAACTATATTTTAAATTTATTAATTGTATAAATGTGGTTGTGTTACACGTTATATTTTATGGATACTTATACATGTGTGTGTATTTATTATTATTATTATTATTATTATTATTATTATTATCCTATACATAATAATTTATAACTATATTTTAATTTATTAATAATTATATAAATGTGGGTGTGTTTTACATATAATATTTTATGTGTACTTATATGTGTATATATGTGTGTGTATTTATTATGTGTATATGTATGTGTGTGTGTATTTATTATTATTATTATTATTATTATATTATTATTATTGTTATTATCCTATACATAATAATTTATAACTATTTTTTTTATTAATAATAATTATATAAATGGGTGTGTGATTATATAAACATAATTGTATAATTGTATAATTATATAAACGTGTGTTACATTGTGTATTTTATGGATACTTATGTGTGTGTGTGTGTGTGTGTGTTGTGTGTTTGTGTATTTATGATTATTGTAATTATTATTAATAATATTATTGTTGTTGTTGTTGCTGTTGTTACTATTATTAATATTGATAGTGTTGTTGTTATTATGTTAGTATTATCTTATACATAATAATTCATAACTAGATTTATTTATTTATTAATAATGATATAACTAGGTGTGTTTTAAATATTATATTTTGTACATTTATGTGTGTGTGTGTGTGTATTATTATTATGTGTAGTATTATTATCTTATGCATTATAATTTATAATTTTAATTTATTAATAATTGTATAACTGTGGGTGTGGTTTAAATGTTAGATTTTATACATACTTATACATGTGTGTATAATAATAAAAGTATTATTATTATTATTATTATTATTAATATGTGTAGTATTGTCATTATTTATAATCATTTTATTAATAAAAAATTGTGTGTGTTGTTGTTGGTAATAATAATAATAATAATGTGTGTAGTATTATTATCTTACACATAATAATTTATATATTTTTAATTCATTAATTTTTGTATTTAATATTAAAATGTAAAATTATGGACATGTAATATTATATACTTTTTTAAATTTATGTACATTTTCTCAAATTCTCAGCATGTGCTGAATCAGTCGTGTTTGTGATGTAGTGGCTCCTGTTACAGTAGCCCTCGTCCTCTGAAAAAAGTCATTGCTTTAGAAATCTCTAAAAACTCAGAATTTGTGGGTCTGATCAATAATCCAGTTCTACTTTATTTATGCTTTGATGTGCTCATCATTCATTTCAACTTCACATCAACTCTGTAAAATTACAGGGTGGTTGGAAGGAGCACTCAAAGTTATTGCCTCCAATAAATGCACCAACGTGGATTCATTAATTTAACCAGACAACGCGGTTTTGCTCCCGCATACAAACACAGAGCACAGGAGTGTTTTCTCCGAACGCTCCAAACAGACAAGAGGACGATGCGTCAATGTTTATGTAGCGTCAGCGGTGTTGGCAAACTCTGCTATTCATTGCTATGCAGTTAAACCTGGCACACTTTTTATAAGCACCTCAGCATAAAGGCTGATTTGTGCTCGAGGGGTTTTGGCAGTTTTTGGCAGGCCATTGTGTGAAACATGTGGTGGCCAGTCACTTTTAAAGGGGTAAGCTTGATGGGACAAATTCTCATTTGTTTTCTTTTTGTTTTGTGGAGCAAGCAAAACTGAGTAGATGCCCCAAGATGCTTTAAGGACTGAACAAGATAAGACTGTTGCCCCCTCACGGCTAACTATGGATCCAATTATCATCTACTTTAGCTATTTGAGGAGCTGCTGCTGTGGAGTTTGAATTTGGTCCTTGGGGAGACTAATGCTCAGATGGGGAACGGGACAATTTGTACATCCTCCCGTAATTAAAACATGATTTAATGTAGCATGAGGAGGTCTGTAATACCTGGAGAAAGCCATCCGTTAGCGTCCCTATTTATCTCTATTGCTGGTGCTCCACTTGCACTGGATTCCATTGAAATGCATGATTTAAAATGTGCTGTATTTGCTAATGGACGCTTATTCCTGCTGCCAGGACGTTTTGAGCTGTAAATGCCGTGTGACTAAAGGTCTTTGTGCCTTCAGATGGTGTATTTATGACATTTTATCAGCATTGTTGATCAAGTCAACTGTGCTAACCAATCAAGCCTTGATTGCTTAAAATTTATCTTCACTCTTTTGGCAAGAGCGACTTATATTGCATTCAAGGCTCACATTTTATCAACTGTTTCTCTGAAACTCGACCTTGGTGTTGCTAGTGCTGCGCTCTACTGTTTAACATACAGGAAAGTGTTGCTTCGATGTTTGCTTCATTTACACAACAATGGGGTTGTGGGAGCCTGAAAATGCTCATTTGCGAGAAATGCGAGTTTTAAAAGCAACACATATCTTACATATCCTAAACACATCCTACGACCGTGTGTCCACCACACTTTTTTTTTTCTTGAGGCTAGTGTATTTTTCAATGGGAGTACCACATAATTAAGGCTGGTTATAGCTGTTTATTTGCTTAATCATAATTTTTTAGCTGTAAAATGAGTTGTTTTGGCTGTTTTTTTAACTTTATTTTTTAGCTTTTTTTTTTTGTTTCTAAAACATGCTAGTCAAAATATGCTAACAACATGCTAATGATGCTATAAACATGCTAGTAACAGACTAATCATGCTAGTAACATATTAACAACATGCTAATTATATAAGGAACATGCAAACATGCTAATCATGCTAGTAACATGTTAGCAACATAGTAATCATGTTAAAAACATGCTAACAACATGTTAATCATGTTAAACATGCTAATTGCATGTTAATAACATGTTAACATGATAATGCTAGTAACATGGTAACAACATGCTATTTATATTAAAAACATGTTAAGAACATGCTAATCGTGCTAGAAACGTGTTATCAACATGTCAATCATGCTAGTAACATGCTAGCAGTGTTAATCATGCTAATAACACATTAGCAACATGCTAATTCTGTTAGAAACATGCTAACAACAGACTAGCAACATGTTCGTTGTGTTAAAAGCATGTTAACAACATGTTAATCATGTTAAAACACACTAACAACATGGTAATAACATGTGAATCGTGTTAATCATGTAAAAACATGCTAGCAACATGTTAATCATGTTAAAACATTCTAATGACATGCTAATCATGCTAGAAACACACTAGCAACATTGTTAAAAATGTTAACAACGTGCTAATCATGCTGGCATAATGCTAACAAAGTCAATAACATGTTAGCAACATGCTAATCCTGCTAGAAACATGTTAACAACAGGCTAGAAAAATACACTGACAACAGACTAACAACATGCCAACCATGCTAACATGTTAATCATGTTAAATACATGCTTGCAACATTGCAATCATTTTAAAAACATGTTAGAAACACACTAGTAACAGGCTAACAATGTTAATTATGCTATGAACATGTTGGCAACACGTTAGCAACATGTTAACAAAATGCTAATAATGCTGGGAACGAGCTAACAACATGCTAATCTTTTAGAAACATAGTAGCAACATGCCAATCATGTTAACAACATATATAATATTAAAAATGTTAGCAACTATTTAACAACATAGTAATCATGTTATAAACATGGTAACAACATGCTACCAATGTGCTAATCATGTTAACATATTAATCATGCTATAAACATGTTAACATGTTAGCAACCTGTTAAACATGCTAAAATGTTTTTTGAGTATTTATGTCTGTACCCCATGACATCTCAGATTACAGCCATTTTAAAATGAAAAATAATGTTTTAGAGGAGCATTTTGTTCACTATGGGTCTAGTTAAACGTTACAGCTGGGTATTTTCAAAAGAGGACCTGGCATTTTTAGCTTGCTAAAACACTTTGGTTCCTAAAGGCACAGTTTTCACTCTCAGCTTTCAATTGTGGCACTCTTTTGTGCCTTGCTTTTTGAATTCAGCTGCATTCAAACTGAAATATTATATTGAGAGCTATTCTCCTCGTCTAGACTAGAACAACTATATTGAACTAGATATTCCACAATGACCCAGATAACTTAAAAATATTCTTTTTAGACATTCTTTATACACTTTACCATTTTTAACAAGTCTTACATTAAGGCACCAGCGTGTTACACAGTTACATAAATTATTCATTAGCTTTACAGTATTGATGTATTTGGCATTTTCTTGCTTTTAAGATCCCGCGTAAAAGATTCTGGGGTGGTTTGATGAATATTTATTTCATAAGCAGTCCGAAAGTGTGTTTTCCGGTCTGTGTAATGGAAATCTTTCAATGTTTTGAACAGGTGTGTGAGCACACTCTGGGTTTGCGCAAACACTCATCCATCATATTTTGCTTTATTATTATTATTCATAGAAAATGTGTATTTAAAAATCTGTTATACCCTTGACCTTGGCGCACAGATGAGATTATTCCTTGGCGAAGGCATCAGGTAAAGTGATTTAAACTTTGCATGCAACTAAGCATCTGCGTTTTTTCCCTCAATGTTGTAAAAGCCGATTTGGACTTGCAAATATTTAATATCTAATGCGCAGATTAAATCAGGCTCGTGCCACATGTGACTCGGTGGAAAACACAAAGCCGTGATTCAGCCTGACAGCATTACAGGAAAGCCAATGCGTATAGAATGGTAACTTATAAAATCCTTTTTATCGTTATTCACCGCGGCCCTTCAATTTATCATCATTCGGAGTGAAACACATGAGTGATTCCCTGGTGCAAATGGCCTTGCTTCCATGAGGTGTAAAAATAGATTGAAATGGAAATCGTCTGGATGACATGGATCAATTTTGAAATCTGCTGTTCTGATGGTGGCGGAGAGGAAGGTGAGGAGGAAGAGGGGTCGTGCGAGGTGCTTTAGTTATCTTCCGTCTGAGGAAAGGCAGAAAACAACACGAGAGAAAAGATTTGTGCTCGCTGCGGTGTGACAAAGGAGGTTGTCGTGGATTGACAGTTTATTTTAGAGGCCATTGACTTTACATACAGCTGCAAAATGAAATATAGAGCTTTTAGTGAAGACCCTGGAGGGCCGTTGCTCAGAATCACCTTATCTTGGCCTGTATAATGTCAGACAGGAGTCTCGGATATTTTTCTCAAACGGTGGTGATTAACTTCGCTGTTGTGACAGGGCAGATGGATGGGTTTACATAGCGTAGTTTGAATGCAACAAAGGACTTAAGTTCCTGCTATACTCACGGCAAAGTTCTTTTTGTTCTTCGCTTGAGGGTGAAAAGAAGTTAAGAATATCTGAGCAGTGGTGTACTGAACATCCTGACGGCACTTTGACGAGCTTTTTCAAACTCCTAAAACGAACTTCACTTTGTCCTGATTTTATTCCATTTAAATTAACAATTTTTCACACTTTTATGTATTGTACTGATTTATTATAGGCTGTTTATTATATAAATTAATATCAAAGACTTATGCACTCTGTCTAGATTATGAAAAGTGGTAAAGCAAACAAAAAATATAATAACAGTGAAATTTCTACTAGTATTTCCAACAATTCCAAATTGCAATAATGTACTTACAGCGGTTGAGTAAGTGCATTTATTCAGCACAATTGTAGAGATCTCATGGCAGAACACAGACTGGCTGAATGACACATTCATTTAAGATGAACATCTCAGATTTTGTCTGTGTTTTCAGATCATCATCAGCTCTTCCCCATGGTTACCAGATTGCAAAAATGATGCAAAACACAGGGCAAATCAGAGAAGCTCTGATTTGGCAACCGCACATATGAAAGCTCACATAGTAGAGGCGTATACAGCAGTCTGCAGTAATATTTTGTCTCCTTTTTTAAAAATAAAAAGAGATTTTGGCTTGGTTTTTATTTTTTGCGATTTTCTAGGCTGATATGACTAGGAACTATACTCTCATTCCGGTGTAATAATCAAGGAACTTTGCTGCCGTACCATGGGTGCAGCAGGAGCAATGATATTACACAGCGCCTGAAATTGGCCGGCACTAAGTTTGCATAGACGCGGAGTTGCAGTTGGCAGAGTCGACGGCTGTGTAATATCATTGCGCCTGCTGGAGTGGAGTGTTCCTTTAAAATAAAAATACCCTGCAATTGTACTGTTAGTATACTAAACTAAACTAAATTATTGCCAGTATACTTTAGTACACTAAATATTTTACATTTAAAGACCAATTTTATGTAAAAATCACACAATCCTCATCAGTAGTCACATTAAAACATAATTTAGGTTTAATATTAAGAAATGTGGATTGTGCACAACTAGTACTCCAAAGTTTAATTGCAACTTTTTTATATAATTTTTATATCAGTAAGTCTCAAGCAATATGTCAGTAAATAGACTTGAACTATACTTAGTAATTATGTATAATTATATTACAGGCTTGTTTTTTCTGAATTCTGATTTAAGAATTTTTAGATATTTGGGCTGAAAACAAGACAAAAAATCTAAGCAACAAAAGCATTTTTTGCAGTGTAGTAAAGAGAAGGAGATGATCGGTTCACTTGCTGCTTGAACTGAGATGCTACAGTGATCTGTCACGACACATTAAAGAGCCACAAAATAGTAGTTATTGTTTGAATTTCTTACAAAATAACAAAATTTGAAAGCAGAAACTTTGTTTCATACCAAAAATGGTCTAAAGGGGATTTTCTCTCTTTGCCAGGGTTGAACGTTTAATGTTTTGAACTCCAGAAATGAACTTCAAAACGAGCTTCGCTTTGGGGTGATATTGTCCGAAATGACATCACTCCAGTTAAATCAGCTTTTACAATAAGTGGACAACATCTGGTGCAGGGTTGCCAGGTTTTCACAACAAAACCCGGACAATTTCTTCTTAAAACTAGCCCAATCGTGTTTTGGAGGGGGTCCCCCAGTAATTTTGGGGGGGTAAAATACACGTTTTTGAAGTCGTTTTAAAAAGTCGCAACAGTTTCAAGGTGGCCCATTTTTGTGGGAAAACCATGGACTTGGCAAAACTGATCTGATTGTCTACAAAAACACATCTTTAGTTTAGCTGTAGAAGTTCATTCTGAGACCAACTGGACTTATTTTCCATTGAGATCAATCACTTTCTTCAGTTTGATAGTAGGCTTGACCTTGGAATTTGGAGTTTTGTTCTTTGTCTTCTAAATGGTCAACAGGTTGAGCCTTTAGTGCAATTGCAGCGTCAGACTAGAGAAATGTAGACTCTTTTGTCATAATGCAAAACGGGCCTGCGTAAAAATAGATTTCCAGTTTGTCTAATTACCTGCAGCCCTAAAAATGTTCATGTTCGCCATTAGCTCTGGTGGAATCAATTGTTTCTCCCATGGCCAGCGGTGTTTCAGTAGCGCAGAGCTAATCAGGGCTTTGCTGTTCCTCTGAGTCAGCAGAGCCACCGCCGTCAAGTTTTTCTCCGTTGATATAAACCTCTGCTGAATCCAGCTTCAACTTTCATTAGTCGTTGTCATTATTTCCTTAGCTCTGACAGATGGCATTGTGGGATATCGGTTTTTATGGCAGGTCATCTTTCATATCCCATTTCCTTCGCCATTTGAAGGGAAGTTCACAGTCTAGTCAGATTCATTTTGCGTTTGAATATTGATTTTCTTCTTCTTTCTCCTTCCGAAGAAAGCCTCTTAATGTCCTTTCTCTTGGCAGTAATTTTGACACTCCGCTGCTTGTCTGCTTGATTAAAAGTGGTCCTGAAAAGGAAAAAAAAAGAGAAATGGCATTACATAAAATAATTTCAGATCCAAGATAGCTGTGTCACTTTGGGCTATAAATCCATCTAGGAGAGGAACTTATTACCTGGATGCTACGGACAGACTTACAAATGCTGCATTCCATTTATTGCAATTGTATTCTCATAAGCGTGTGTCCCTTTGAAATGTTAGACATCTTCTAAGCCCCGCGTGTGTCCGTGCGTAAGAGTCCTGATGGAGGATCAAAGGTATTGTCTCGTATTGTCAGTCAGCGTGACCAGAGACACGTATTCCCACATCATCTCTCTGGAAATAGCACATACGCTCATACCGCAGAGGGCATCTGAGGGTGCTTCTGTAAAAGCCAAATTTTATTTCTGGGGTTCAGTACTTACTTTAAAATCATACTTGCTGGAAATCCTCATGGTCTGTGCAAAGTTGAAATATGAAGATCTATTTTAACTCCTACAAATGGCCAACCACCAATCGGGGAGGACATTTTGCCAATAAAAAGATAGATATATAGGTAGATATATAGATATAGATAGATATCTTTCAGTGATTTTTATTTGTTGCTGTAAGATATTTAATGTTGCATGCTCATTTCCTCTTTTTTATTTTTTACATTTATACTTTGTATTTTCTTACATTTTTCATTTATTATTTTATGTCTACATTTAGTTAATTTATTATTTCCAAATATTTGAATATTCATTTGAAACTTTATTTTGATATTTATTTCCCACATATTAAATTTTACATTTATTATTACGTTTATTGTTTCTTACATTTTTACATGTATCATTTTGCATCTACATTTAGGAATGTTTATTATTTTTCACATTTCGTTTTTTTTTTTCTATCATTGATTTATAATATCATTTATTATTTTATTTTCTTACTTTTTTATTTATTATTTTATGTCTACTTTTATTTCATTTATTATTTTCAAATATTTTTATATTCATTTTTTATTTTGATATTTATTTCCACATTTTAAATTTCTACATTTATTGTTTTAAATATACATACATATACAACAAATATATCTACTAAAATACAGCTATATTAGAAAAAACACATTATTTTTTTTAGATTTTCTTTTACTGATTCCAGTTTTTAGTATTTATTTTTATTTTTTACATTTAGAAATGTTTATTTCATTTATTATTTTGAAATATTTTCTATAAATTTTTTATTTTGATATTTATTTCCCATGTTTTTAATTTCTACATTTATTGTTTTCAATATACATTTATTATTTATACTTGTTTCGTACATTTATTATGTAGCATCTACATTTAGGATTTTTTCTTATTTTGCCTCTAAATTTTTTTTTTTTTAATTATTATTATTATTATTTTTAATTATCTTATAAATTAAGGGTTTTTTTTTTTTTAGAATTTATTTTTCCATTATTGTTATTATTATTATTATTATTTTTATTTTTACTTTTACTTTAATTCCACATTTTTCATTACATTTGTTAATATAATATTCATTTTCTCTATTTATACATTTTTTAAATATATCTACTAAAATACAAGTTTTTGTTTTTAATAAAATATTTGTATATATTTTTTAAAATGATCGATTCCAATTTTTAATATTTTATTTGTAATTCTTTTAGACAGAATAGTATAGAGTTTCCACCACTTTGCCACCATCCTTATTAAATTCAGAAATTATTCAGAATGGCATAAAAAACGTCCCCAGAACATTAGCATTGCCAGTTTGTTGTGCAGCACTCCATAAAAAAAAAAACATCAGCGGAATCAGAAATGAACAATAAAATAAATAAATCGGCCAGTTAGAACAATATACCCCAAGTCCCATTGGACTGTCCTCAGTACCTTTCAAGGCTGAATGAGTCCAGAAGACTCTCAGCGGACAGTAGAGGAATAAGAGAGCTGGACATCTATGGGATCGGCCTAACGGTGCGTGAAAGCAGAGGGTCTCGGCGGCTCTGTATCCCAGCCAAAGGAGCGATGATGATCAGAAAGCCACTGGAAACGGGTGAGGAAGTTGCCAGAGCGTCTGCCAAGAGCCCCAGCCTGGGATCAGGGCCTTCGCGGCGCTGGGTGCAACAGCAGGCCATTTGCTGGCAAAACAACCCCTTTTCACAGCCTGTCGTAGATACGTGGCGGTACACGGGACGTCGGTAGCTGCCAAATAAGGTCATGGCAGGGAAGTTTTTTTATTTTTCAGATGCAGGGCCAGACAGGACAGTGTATGGGAGTTCGTTTCTAATGCCCGAAACTCCTGAGCTGTGCGAACAGCGAGCGACGACTTGACAGAATGTCAGGAACGAGAGCCGAGGGAAAGGATGTCATGCCTGGGCTGTCGGGGAGATTAAGCAGCCGACGAGGCGAGTTTTGGGTGTTTACTGTGACAGAAGGGAATCTGGGAGAAGAACAGCCTGGAGGAAGCTCTTCTGAGACCTTTCTTGCACCCGCAGATCCACGAGACGCAGCGCTGTGCTTGAAACGCGACCGGGGCGTTAGCCCACACTGCTGGCCCGGGATAAACCGATTAACAGAAGCGGTGTAATTGATGCCGGTGTCTAAATCTATTTACGAAGGTCGACTAATGACTGGATAAATAGTTTAATTTTAGACTATTTTGCAAATTTAAATCATATGTGGTGAAGTGGTTGCAGTTTGATGCTGGTAGGGCCTGGTTTTGTCTTAACAAATAAGACCGAGTCATAACAAGTGTTGAGATTGAGGCAAGATGTCCTCATCAGCATTCATTGAAGTGACTGTCAATATGTTTTCAATCACCAGTTTTAGGCATTTAGCATAACCAAATGACTTACAGTATGGGAAGTTGTGCCATTCAAAGTTTTTGGAGTCTCTTATGCTCACAAAGGCTGTATTCTTTTAAATCTACATTTAGCATTGCATGTATTATTATTTTTTTTTTCATACATTTATGTTTATTATTTTACATGTACATTAATTAATTTGTATAATTTTATTTTTTTTTTTATATTTACTTAGTAATTATAATTTCCTAACTTTTTTAATAAGCAATTTAAAACATTTATTTTTATTTTTGTATTAATTTCCTGTACTTATATTTTTTCAAAATAATTGATATTATATTAAAAATATGAATTTAAAATAAATTATATTTAAACACATTAAATACATTTTATATATTTACATTTCTTATTTAAAGCCATCCATCACCATATATTTAAAATAAATTATATAATAATTATATTTAAATACATTAAATACATTTTATTTTTTTTGTTTTGTTTTGTTTTGACAGAAGGAGTCTTAGATACATTCATCTATTACCAAGGCTACTTATTTGATGAAAAATGTGTTTCAGGATTCTTAAATGAATAGAATAATTAGCATTATTTATAAATGTTAAAAATAGAGGAAAATCTATTTGTAAACAAAATGCTAAGAACTGGAATCAGTTGTTTATAAAAAATATACAAATATTTTATTTAAAAAATAGATATTTTCTAATATCTGTATTTTTGAAGAGATATTTAAAAAAAATAGATAAAATGAATATTAATATAACAAATGATTTAAAATAAAAAATAAAATAAAATAAAAGTAAAAAAAAAAGGGAAGTAAATAGTAAATATAAAAGTAACAAAAAAATAAAAACTTTATTTAAAAAAATATTTAAATGTGTTTCAAATTGATGGAAACTACACTATTCTATCTAGATAAATAAAAAATTAAATACAATTTTTTTTTAATTATAAAAAAATAGATATTTTTTAATGTCTGTATTTTAGTAGATATATTTTTTTACAAATTAATAAATATATAAAAAATTAATAAGTAATAATAGTAATTATGTTAATGGTAAAATATAAAAATAAATAATATATAAAACTTAATTTTAAAATAATAAAAATATAAAAAAAAATTGCAAAATAAGAAAAATCTTTGTTCATATTATAAATGTCAAATAAATGTATTCTTTCTTAAAAATAAACCAATAAATAAATCATCCATAATATGTGGTTACACTATTAAAATAACTATAACTAAATAACTAACAATAACACTGTTTCTAGGGAGTTTTTCTTAAGGTGGCACTTTTAAAAATCAACACATTTGTTTTATTATAAAAATTTGAATGGTCTGTTATTCATTTTATGAGTTGCATCGCCAATTTGTCTGTTTGATTTAATTTGTTGTATCTATCATGTGTCATTTTCCTCTCTGGCCATTACCACAGATTTGCAAAATAACAAGCACTTTAGTAAAAATCAGTGAGTAATGTTTCATCAACAGACAGCCGTGAGAAACTGTCAAAATCGTTCTGTATGTCGCCGGATCCGCCTTCCCTATTCAGACTCTGTCCATCAGACGCCAGTCAGTTGAGATTGTCTTCTCATTCTCCCTGTTTTAAAACCACTATATAATCACATACTGAAGAATCTGTCATCTCTGCAGAGCTGAGGGTAATATTTATTATTCACATGCTCTAAAGAGGGTAAATATATTCAGTTAGCCTTGTGCACAAAGGTTTATTTTTCATGCCTGGGAATAAGACGCTAGGTTTGTTTGGCTCATTCATTTTGGAGTGCGTCTTTACATTAGTATTGCTCATAGATCCCGCGGCTGCGCCAAGGTCAGTCTTTGACTAGGACTGGAGTCTTTCTGCGTTGGGAGGCGCTGGGGATTCAGCAAAGGCTAATTGTTGACTGAGTGGGCAGTTTATGAAGCGTTTACATAACGGAATGTCAATAAGGATGCGGGCAATGTGCGAGTAATGGTGATGCTGTTGTGTGTGTTTTTTAATTGGCTCCTCCACTGAAGTGTTTTTGGAGAGACTGCCAAACCTAAAATAATTAATCACACAAAAAGATATAAATAATGTAATGAAAACATTTTAGGAAAAAAAAAGATCAGAGGCATCGCTGAATAAAAGAGGTTGTGTTTGTTGTTTGTTGTTTGTTGATTGGGCTTTTGATTGTAGAGTTCATTTGCAGTTCCTGTGTGTGTGTGTGTGTGTGTGTGTATATATATAATTTTGTTAAATATTGTGTTGTATATTATTTTAACGTTGAATTTATACTTTATTTTTACATATTTACATCAATTTGCATTAGATATACATAATGGAATTTAATATTTTATGTATTTTTATAATAATAAAATTAATTTAGTACATTTTACTATTTATGTATTAATGTGCTTATTATTTATTATGCATTAATGAATATAATTTGTGCATTATGATCATACCATATGTTTTATGTTTTATTTAATTGTTGTAAATAACCTATTTTGTTATTAATTAAAGTAATTGTAATATTATGTCTATTTTTACACACACACATATATATATATATATATATATAATTATTATTATATTATTATATTATATTAATTTTCTGAATAATTTGCATTTATTTAGTGCATTAATTACATTTTTTTATATTTATGTATTAGTAATTATGCATTAATATCATTAGTATAAATTAAATTTAAATAATAAAATTATTTATTAATTATGATCATGCAAATTAGTTGTCTGATATTTAAATACAGATATCAGACAATAATTTGTTCAAATATTCTAAACCATTTAACCCTTTAAAAAAAATCAATTAATGTTTACAACCATTTGTTTTTACATTATATATAAATATTATATATTTATATATGTTATTATAATTATATTTTTAGAATTAAATTTCTTTAGTACATTTTACATTTGTAATACACTTATGTACGTATTATTGATAATGCGTTAATGAATATAACTAATGCAATTATATATTAATAGGTTTAAATAACTTATTTTGTTATTAATTAACATAATTATTACATGTCTATTTTTACACACACACACACACACACACACACACACACACACATACACATATATATATATATATATATATATATATATGAAATTATGAATGTATTATAATTATTATATAATTATAATTACTTGTATTAAGTACAATATTTTTTATATATATATATACATATAATTTTTGGCATGTTCAAAAGAGTATAAAACCTTGGGTTTTATATAAAATATTACATTAAATTTCATCATAACAGCTTATAACATCAGAACTATATTTGGTTTAGCATTGGTGTTTTTGTGATGTGTTCTGAGTCATGCTTTATATTTGTTTTTGATGTGGTTGTGGTATAATATTGTCACGACATTGCTCATCTCTACTCAATGCAGCGCAGTGCCACAACAGTCTTTGTTGAGCATGCCACTGCAGAAGATAAGCAAAATCAGGCTGCGAGGAGGAAGATGACTGATCACAAGACATAAATTTTCAACAGTGGGCAGCTAATCAGTGAGTGACGCGCCTTGGGACAGCACTACGCTCACACTCCAGGTGAAATGACTCATGTGTCAGCTGCAGTTGTCTTTCTTTGGGCATATTGCACTGCTAAAGTATTTAAACTACCTAATTTTTCCATGCAACTAAAATATGAGCCACAACTTTCCTGTCCTTCAACTCATTTGTGCTTGTGTGATGTGCACAATATTGAACCTGTGGAAGTAGAGTGTGCTTGTGTGTAATGAAAAATGAAAACAATGTACGAGTACGAGACTTATCGGTGCGTCGTTCCTGTTCTGTCACCTCGCTGAATTGAAAGCCATAATTCAATACCCTGCTAATGCAATGTTTTCTGTGCTAGTGCATTTATCCACCTGAGTATAAAAGCATATCAATGCGTCGTTTGAAATCCGCTGCTTTGGGTGTGTATTTGATTGAGATTTGTGGTATGGCGCTCAATGCCATGTAATAGCATTACTGTTTTTGCTGCTGCATTAATCTGACAGTGTGTGGTTTCCATCATCGGAGAAAATTACATCCCTTCCATCTTCGGTAACTTAAAGTTTTTCTTACTCCATATGTTTTATTCAGTGTTTACAGTCAGTTGCATGTCATGTTTGTGTGCGCCTCATTTTCAGGGCGAACCAAACACCTAGGAAAACGTGTCCGACTTTGTGGCACGAGGCAGCTGTTATCACAGTAAGATGTTATTGCATTGTTTTAATCTGTAGCCTAACTAACTTCATTTAGTCTGGTAGGCTCAGGAGGGCTTTTGGAAATGAAGTGTGCTCAGGATATCAGTATCGCACTGTTCTTGGAAGCGCAGACCGATCCCAATCAGTCGCAAAGATGCTTTTCCATTAGAACTGTTTACCCCAGACGCTCACCTCTGACTCACAGGGGAGACACAGAAACTGTATTTCTGTCTCGTGTCCATGGTAACTGCCTGTCTGTGGAGTTGGTGAACAGGAAATGATGTCATCAATGGTGAGCTGCCATTGTTTTTAGTTTGATATGACTGGTAAAACAGCATAGTTCACCCAGAAATAAAGATTCGGATCCTCTGTAGTGAATGGTTGCTGTCAGAATGAGAGTCCAAACAGCTGATAAAAACATCACAGTAGTCCACAATTAATCCACAACACTCCAGTCCGTCAATTAACATCTTGTGAAGTGAAAAACTGTGCGTTTGTAAGAAACAAATCCATTATTAAGGGGTTTTTAACTTCAAATCTATCCATAATATTGATTTCTCCAGTGAAAAAGTTGTCTCATCTGAATCATGAGAGAAATATGCACAGATCAAGCACTTTTAACATGCAAAAACAGTATTAAATATATCAAATATATCAGTGGATTTTGACGTGAGACAACAGAGGATGGACTTTATTATGGATTATGGACTCGCGTTATGGATGGTGTAAAGTTAAAATGCCTTGATGGATTTGTTTCTTACAAACACATTATGGATATTTTAGATATAGGGCTTCTATTTTAGCTGAAAACAATGGCATTACATCACTTGCTCACCAATGGATCCACTGCAGTGAATGGGTGCCGTCAGAATGAGATTCCAAACAGCTGATAAAAACATCACAATAATCCACATTGCAGCTCCAGTCCATTAATGAATGTCTTGTGAAGTAAAAAGTTGTGTGTTTGTAAGAAACAAATCCATCATTAAGGAGTTTGAACTTTAAACCATCCATAATGTGAGTCCATAATCCGTAACAACGCTTCCTCCAGTGAAAAAGCCCATCTCCTGTTGTCCTCTTACATCAAAATCCACTAATGTATTTGTTTAAAACTGTTTTTGCATGTAAAAGTGATTGATCTGTGCATATTTTTCTCCTGATTCAGTTAAGACAATTTTTTTTTTCACTGAAGAAATCAATATTATGGATAGATTTGAAGTTAAAAAACCTTTATCATGGGTTTTTTACTTACAAAGCACAGTTTTTTACTTCACAAGATGTTAAATGATATACTGGAGTGTGGATTACTTGTGGATTATTGTGTTGTTTTTATCAGCTGTTTGGACTCTCTCACGGCACCCATTCACTGCAGAGGATCAATTGGTGAGCAAGTGATGCAGTGCCACTGCTTTTGGCTAAAGAGTCCTCTGTTCATAATATTGCTTTCTCCAGTGAAAAGTAATCTGGTCTGAATCAGGAGAGAAATATGCACTGATCAAGCACTGTTTACATGCGAAAACAGTCCAAAACAGTTCCAAAAAAAAATATTTTGACTGAAGCGTTATTATGGTTTATTGACTCTAATTTTGGACAGAAGTGACAGTTTAAAGTTAAAGCATCTTAATGAATGATTTTTTTCTTTCAAACATGCTTTTCACTTCACAAGACATTAATTGATGAACTGGAATCGTGTTGTGGATTATTGTGATGTTTTTATCAGCTGTTTGGACTGTAAATCTGACGGCACCCATTCACTGCATAGGATCCATTGGTGGGCAATTGATGTAATGCTAAATTTCTCCAAATCTCTTCTGATAAAGAAACAAACTCACATCTTGGATGATCTGAAAAATGTTCACTTTTGGGTGAACTATTCCTTGAAGCACTGCTTTAACCAATCCTACATTAAGTGACAGCAGAGTGCAGCAATATTTTAATATTCTTCTTCATGTGCTGTAGTACCACTTTTTATGATTGATTGACTTTGAGTGATGTGAGTGAGAAAGAGAGATCACATCACTGGAATAAGGAGTAAGAGTGTCCGTGTACTCCACACTCTATGCATTATTCAGACTGTGACGGAAGTGACAGTTGTCTCTTTTCTCTACACACAGGACGGAACAAGGCAAGCTGTGGTGGTTGTTGAGATTTACATTGCTCAGGTAATTAAAGCATAATGTCTTACTTCTGATTAAAACATGACTTCACTTTGCTAGGCACAGTCAGAACATCCAAAAAAATGTGCATTTACAAATTTACAGTAATTAATCACAAAATTAAGACAAGAATGTCAAGTGACTACATGCCTGATCAAGAATGTAGTCGAAATGTACTTATAATGAAGCTATTAATGCACTGAAGCCACAGCATTGAATTCTAAGCATGAATAGGATTAATTTTTATATTCAAGTCAATTTAAGTCTTGAAATACTGGTTAGTGTATAAAATTGCTCATGGTTAGGGATTTAAACAGATGCCTGACATCAAGTTTTAAACTTTGACATGTAATGCATTCCACACTGTTTGTGCTATGGATATGAATTATGCTTCAAATCATGCTCCTGTTTGTTTTTTTACTTGCTATAAAGTAGGCAAATAAAAGCCTATAAACTTACATTAAAAGAACAACCTGAGTAATAGCTTGAGATAAAAATGTAGAAACTTAATGGTAGACTGTGGTCAGTTTAAAAAAAAAAAATTAAATAGGATATTTTTTTACAGCATCCTTTGAACAGATAAGTAAATGTTTATTTTATTTTATTATTTTATTTTTTGCCAGTATAATCCTATATCATTATTGTTTTTCCCATATATATATATATATATATATATTTTTTTTTTTTTTTTTTTTTTTTGCCAGTGTAGTCCTATATCATGATTCATCATAACTTGATGATAAAAATGTAGAAACCTGACGGTAGACTTGTCTGACCATCTAGAACAGGCTTGCAAAGTGCTAAAACCACCCAAAACACCTACTTCTTTGTCCAAAATACTGCTTTCTCCAGTGATAAAGTCGTCTTGTCTGAATTAGGTGAGAAATATGCACCGATCAAACACAAATTAATAATAAAAAAATCTGATAAAAAATTAGCCTTCCCATCACGAGGTGATATTTGACTCCTTAAGTTATTTACAGGGGAATTTTGTTTTTACCTTTGTAATGGCATTTAATGTAGAATGTAATGGTAATGGCACTTTCTTCTTCATTAAAAGTATGTCATATTTTATGTCAAATTTGTAAAAAATTATATTTTATAAGCTTTTAAAAATTTCTAATTAAAACAACAGAAAAAGAACAAGTAGAATAGGTTGCCAATCAAATGAAATTGGTATTAACAAAATTAATTTGTACTACAGAAGACAAAAAACAAAACAGAAAACACAAAAGTGGCTTTTTCATGTTTAATGAGGCTCAGAGATGGTGTGAGTGCAATTTAATTCATAAATAAATTTTAAAGTAAAGATACTTTAAAATTTAAACAAAATCTACCAGTAGGTGGCGTAAAGTCACTGATTTAATTACTGAATCATTCATTCATTTGATTCGTTCGAACGGCTGATTCATTCAGGAATAAAGAAAGTGACTCTCTTTATCAATGGGAAATGTAATCACTGACTCACTAGATACGTTTAAAAACGCACATTCGTTAATAAACGAAACACTGCTTTGTTTGAATGGAGATGCGCAGCCGCTCAGTTGTGACTTGTTTCAAACTGTTTTTGATGACAAAATAGCGTAAAATCAGGCAATAGTGTTACAGTCAGACAATGTAGGTCACTTTGTTTATTTAACTGTTGTATTAAATCAATATCTCATTTACAAACTCCCTTAAAAATCATTAAAATCTGTCACTCATCTTAGTTCATCACAATCTACACTGCACAACGAATCTCTTATTTACACTTGTTTAGTTTTTGAAAGTATTCGTGAGATATGTCTGTGACACATTACTTAACGTTGCAAAAACAACCTTTGAAGCTCCCCACAGTGCAAACACAAATATGCTAATCGCGTCAGTCGCACATGGTGCTCCTAAATATTTTTTCATAGTCTCACACAGTCGCTAAAATGCACTGTAGAGCCCTGCTTCAACCCGTTGGCTCCAATTGAAGTCCACTATTTGGAGAAAAATCCTGGAATAGTTTCCTTTTCTTTTTGACTGAACATAAATATAATAATTGTCATACTACACACGCCTACGTGTCATAAAATATAAATTAGACTGCATATGGGGTGAAAAAAACCACAGTATGATAACCTCAAGTGAAAACCGAAATGCTTTTCTTGAGTATTCTGCCTAGATCCTAATTGAACAGCATGTCCTTTTGAACTAAACTGTGTGTTTAGCCTTGAGTTTCTCCGTTTGGTGCGCAGGCTTTCATCAGAAGCGCTCGTAGGCGTTCTCCATTGACTGCGGCGAACAATCGAGGAGGAAACACGCAGCGGTGCTGTCATGTAACACAGGTTTATGAAACATAGATGTGATGACTTTGAAAGCGGGGCTCTCTGAAAAGGCTTTTCTTGTCCGTCATTTATTCTAACGCGCTCCTCCGGGGACCACTTTCTTAATCTTGTCACAAAACATTGTTACGTGTTAAAGGACAAAATGTGGCGGTGGAAAAGATTTCCGGCCATTCATTCAGGGTTCAGCTGCCATTTAGAAGTTTTATTGTGCATTTCGTGAAAGGTCGACATTGCTCATTGGGCAGAGAAAGCGTGCTGCTCCGTACATGTGCCCTCCCGCGAGATGTCGTCCCGGGGGACTGACGGTTACTGCAGTGCTTCGGTGACACACATATCTGCACTGGCACAGCACGCTGGAACGCGTCTCCTGTTTTGATAAATGAGGCCTGCTTACACTCTGTGATTAAACAGTGTAAGTCATTTTCACAATACAAGTAATTGCCTCTTTTGTGCCTTTTGCCATGAAACTATGATGGCAAGGGTTGTTAGCGTTGGCCCTCTAAAATGTATACAAATTTAGGTGAGCCTGGGGAGGTTAGCAGGGTGTCGTTTTTTTTCCCCCAAAGGACTGGAGGACGTGCAACTTCCTGGATGTTCAGTCCTAGCCAGAAATACATGTAAGATGCTGATTTTGCTGTTTGTTCCTATAAAACATTGAGACAATTAACTAATACATTTATAAATAATATCACAGATGCATAATTAACACATAACATTTAAAAATAACCTTTTTATTTTATATATTGCATATTTTATATATAAAATAAAGGGTGTAGTTTTGCATCCTTTGCACAGATAAGTAAATGTATATTTAATTTAATTCAAATAAATCTTATATCATGATTATTTTTCTCACTGTATTGCTCCAATACTTCAGTTTTTACTGTATTTTATGTTTTTGGAGCACATAAAATTAAATTTAATTACATTTTTAAAATCGTTTTATTTTATATTATTTTAGATTTTATTTTATTTATTTGTTTATTTATATTTGCCACTATGATAGCATGATTATTTTTCTCACTACATTGCATTAATACTTCAAATCCTCTTATATTTGCTTCTTGGCATAATTTGCATGTTATTTTATTTTATTTTATTTTATTATTATTATTTTATTTTATTTTATTTTATGCTAGTATAATGCTTAATCATGATTCTTTTTTCACTATATTGGATCAGTTTTTCAGATATTAATATATTTTAATTTAATTTTTAATTTAAATTTCATTTCCTTTTTAAAAATTTTATTTTTAATTTTATATTACTTTTTTGTTTAATTTCAATTTCATTTCATTTTTTAAATTAAATTTAATTTAATTAAATTTTTTATTTATATTTTCTTTTTTAAATGTTATAGTTTCTTGTCATCCACAAATAATCAAACGTTTTTTTTTTTATTATTATTATTAGCGTTATTATTTAATTTAATTTCATTGTTTTTGCCAGTATAATCATTCATCATAATTAGCCACCTCACTATGCTTTGCACATTTGCTGCAGTTGCAACTGCGATCGATTTATGAAACTGTCGTGCAATCACTCCGTTACCACAATAATGTATCCTGTGATAGTTGGTTATTCCCAGCCCTAATGTTAACACTTTTACTCTTGTTTCTGCTTATTTTCAGGTTCTGCTTGTAGACAGATGTAAGTATCCAGGGGTCCTGTCCTAGCACAAATGTCCCATTTGACTCCCCAGTAGAGCACTTAGACTGGAAAATCCTTTGATTCATTTTGATAACTCCTGGCATGCTCGGTGTCTGCAGACCTGTCTGCTTTTACAGCAAAATGCAGATCCTCCGCTTGCAATGTCACCGGTGATAGATGAACAGGTAAAAATGGTATTATTGGCAGACCAACAATGACAGCGGTATTTTTAAAAACATCTCTGGAGAAATATAAAAGTGCGCTTGCTCCCAAGGACGTCTCCGAGCGGGGCAGAAGGAGTGAGGGAGGGGAAGAATTGAGCAGAGAGGAAAGAAATTGTGGACAGCCTCTCCTCTCGAGCCGTACGTGGAAGACACAGAGGCTGTAAATTTAACCGAAGTGAAGCATATTGGGCAGCGCCGTAGTCAGCCATCATTCCAGAGATTGCATCCTTCTCTCTTCTCATCGCGGCAAAGCACACAGTTCATTGCCATCTGCATGAATCTCTCACATTGCCACTTTGCAGGAGATTGGGTGAGCTCATAAACCACCGGGCGCCATGATATCTCAAGGGTAGATGACGGGAATTGGAATTGTGCCTCCTTGCTACAATAAATGGGCTAATAACATTGCTATACCAATGTTTACTCACGCTTTCAGAAGTTAAAGTGATGTGATCCTGCAAATGATAACTGCAGCGTGAATTACGAACCCAAAACTTTGTTTTAAAGACTGTAGGAAAGGGGACTGTTTTCCAGACTCGCAAAAGCTAAAAATACAGTTTTGGGGGAATGTTTCCTCTATGTTTTGGTAAATAACTATACATTTTTGTTGAAATTGCAGCCAGGCATGTAAAAAGACAGTTTTAGAGGGTGTTTACACTAAAAGTGGAAAACGTTTTATGCATTTTGGCCATTCATTTAGACAACAACAGCATTTTAGGAGCCTGAAAATGCCAACTTTTAAAAACAGCTTTTTGAAAACAACACCATTATTGTCGCCATTTAAACTACAAAAATGCCCATTTTTAAAAAGACTGACATCATGCACATGTGTATCATGTGTTCAGTCTAAGCATGTGTATGTGCGCAGGTATGTACTGTTTCTTTTTAAAGTGATATCGCCACCTACTGCCCCTACTTTTTGGTAAATAATCATTACATTTTGCTTGGTAGTGGTACAATGGAAAGAAATTGTAGCCAGGCATGTAAAAAGACAGTTTTAGGGAATGTTTACACTAAACATTTACAGGATTGTAGCCAGGCAGCTAAAATTAGAACTTTAGAAACCAATGCACATGAAATACAAGCTAAAAACTTTGTTTTAAATGTCTGTAGAAAAGGAGACTATTTTTTAGACTCCCAGAGCGTAAACATCCAAATCTGTCAAAACTTTTCCTCTACTTTTTGGTAAATAATCATGACATTTTGCTTGGTAGCAGTGCAGTGGAAAGAAAATGTAGCCAGACATGTAAAAATACAGCTTTAGAAACCAAAAGATAAATGCAGTGTCAGTTACCAAGCCGAAAACTTTGTTTTAAATGGCTGTAGAAATGTGGAAAGTGTTTTCTAAGGGTAAAAATCCGGTTCTGGTGAAACCACAACTCCTTTCCCCTATGTTTTGGTAAATAATCATAACATCTTGATTGATGCCGGTGCAATGGAAAGAAATAGTGACCAGGCATGTAAAAATGCAATTTTAGAAGCCAAGAAGAAGTGGTTGCATTCAATGCCACGCCCCCTTAATAATATTCATGAGCTGGCTGATAATGTCCCTGCCCACTTTTCAGATCATCCCTAGATCCTGATGGCAGGAAATGCAAATGTACGATTCTTCATATGTATGCAATTTGTGACTAAGCCTGCTTAAAGGAGTAGTTAATCATAAAAAATGAAAACAATGTCATTGTTCACTCCCTCTCATGTTGTTCCAAACCTGTATGACTTTGAGTGTATTCTGTGGAACACAAAAGAATGTATTTTGAAGAGTATTTCAGCCCACATAATAAAAGTCAATGGGGACCAAAACAACACTGGACCCCAGTGACATCGTTGGCACGAACAGAAATGAAATGAAAAAAATCTTCTTTGTGTTCCACAGAAAAAAACTTTACCAGTAGATCAAACCCTAGAGCACTTTGTGCTGCTTCTAACCTTTCCTCTAACTGACATTTTTCATGTAAATACAGTTAAAATTACAGCACACCCATTGTCTTTATCTTACGCGTATGTGATTATAAATCGGTATATAAATCCAGAGCAGCAGGTTGAACAGGACAGCTGGTTAACATGTAGTCTTAATGGGCTGTGCTTAGTCACTATTTCATATTCCACCCAATGCCTGACAACAGAAACAGAAAAATATTAAAAAAAGAAAAGTTTTACTAGAAATTTGACTGTATGTGAACACAGAGACTAGGAGATAAGCAAACAAATGTAAAGGGCTGACGCTATGCAGAATGCAAAAAATGACATAATGATGTCATGAATATGCTAATTAGCATAATAGAATCATCTAGTGACATTTTGAGTCATCTTAAGCTACTTTCTATTAAAAATAGTTGGAATCAGTGACATTTTAATGTCCCATTAAGGGCATAGTTCACCCAAAAATGAAAACTACCCCATGATTTACAGTACTCACCCTCAAGCCATCATAGTATGTGACTTCCTTCTTTTAGATGAATACAATCGGAGTTATTTTTAAAAAATGTCCTCTTCCAAGCTTTGTAATTCCAGTGAATGGCTGTTGAAGTCCAATAAAGTGCATCCATCCATCATAAAAAGTACTCCACACAGCTCCGGGTGGTTAACAAAGGCCTTCTGAAGCAAAATGATGCGTTTGTGTAAGAAAAACATCCATATTTAAAATTTAAAACACATTTACAATTTAAAAAAATAATCCAAATGCAAAATGTTTTAATGTTTTTGCATTTATTAATTGGTTCTTGGAGATTTCAAAATGTAGATTCTGTAAATCATGCATTTATTATTTATTTATTTATTTAAATTATTTATTTATTATTTTCTTTTTTTTTATCTGAAAAAGACTTTATGGATTGAATTTAAAACATATTGGAGGCTTGGAAGAGCCAGGACATTTTTTAATCTAACTCATATACACCTAGGATGGTTTGAGGTGAGTAAATCATGGGGTAATTTCATTTTTGAGTGAACTATGCCTTCCATAGTATGGAAGTCAATGGCTACCGTCAGCTGTTTGGTTAATAACATTCTTCAAAATATCTTCTTTTGTACTCAAAAGAAGAAAGAAAGTCTTACAGGTTTGGATCGACTTGAGGATGAGTAACCATTTTCATTTTTGGGTGAACTGTCCCTTTAAGCTTCTCTAGATGAGTTGTTCATTATGCATGCTTGCAAAGTTACTTGACATGGGTTCCAGTCTCTCCATCAACAGATAATTACCACAGTGTGAAATCTTAACAGTCGCCTACTCTGAATCCCCCCTAAACACTCCATCACACCTAGCCCAGCATTTTCAATAAGCGTTTGCTGCTTGCCTCACTTTAGCCTTTCGAAGTGGCTGTGCACTTGAGAGACGTTAATCGCACGCATCTCTCCAGTCGGCCGTTATCGGCGGTCCGGGACGGGGCGCTAGCATTGATCTCCATTCAAGCGGCATGGAAATTAAGTTTCCTTCACCCTGGTGTGCACTACAATTATGAAGTGCCAAATACGGCGTGTTTACGTCTTCCTGGAGAAGAGGATTTAAAGTGTGTGTCACGGAGGTACAAGAGGAAAAGCTGACCAATTAGTGTACTGTAATGATAAGCTGTGATGTGACTTCATTTCCTGCCTTTGAGTGAGTGTCGCGTGATGCGAGTAGATGCTCATTATATCCAGAAGAATCCTTTATTGCTTCTCATCACACCAGTGCTTCAAACAATGTGAGCGGCGAATTTGTTTGGAGGAGGTAATTTGGGCCAGACGTTGCTGCAGGCTTGTGTTCATTTCCAGATTCGAGGCCTATGATAGTCACGCCTGTCCTCTTTTTTTCTGATCTGTTCAGCCAGCATTGTGATTCAGGGCAGAGGTGAAATGGCTGCTGGGATTGTGTGTGGCAGATGCATTGGGGACGTTCAGGTAGGTAAATAGGTTGTTGATGTTTGTCCTTCAGAAGCAGCTTCTTTAATGCAGTTTTATGGCATCCAGTGCAATGCTAAAGGAGAGCTTCTGTAAATCAAAGAAATGGCCAGTAACAGTTATTTTATTGTGTACTGCTTTTTAAATAGTTTATTTTGGGTGAAGTAGAGGTAGAGGGGAATCTGAGGCTGTCACACAAACTTTATTGTTTATCTCTTTTCATCTTGTACTTTCAGGTTCAAAGCTAATACGCTGTCCATCATCATGGGTGAGTACTAGTGGCAGCTGTTTACCACTTTATACTAGATAAGAAATAAAGTATTCATTTTGCAGTTTAGCATTGTTTGCATTTATATATTTATGTAATTAAATATTTATTCGGACGCCAAAAATAATATGTAAAATATAAACATGTTTGCAAAATCTGATTTGTAAATGCGTAATCTAATTCAATGTAAAAACATCAAATGCGTAATCTAATTCACCCTAATGCATAATCTAATCCATTACTCATTATTAATATATATATATATATATATATATAAAACATATTTGCAAAATCTGATTTGTAAATGCGTGATCTAATTCACCCTAATTCATAATCTAATTCATATATATATATATATTTAACTTTTAAAAAGCTTGCAACTAACTTAAAAGTTGAGGTTTGATTACTATACTATTACTATAATTTTTAAAATATGACACACAACCTAATTGACATTTACAAAATAAAAAAAATACACATAAAAAAATCCATATGCAAAACTTTTTAATGTTTTTACATTTATTAGTTGATTGTTGGAGATTTCAAAATGTAGATTCAACAAATTAATGCAAAAATGTCAAAAACATCAAAACCCTTGTACATTTGTAAATAAATGCATTTATTTATTTTATTCATTTTTTTTTTTCATTATTATTTTCTTTTTTTATCCGAAAAAAAAAAAAAAAAAAAAACACACATTTTTGTGAATTAAATTTCATACATATATCCATTTTATTTTGGGAATATGAAATTGATTATGCATTTATGAATCAGATTTTGCAAATATTTGTTAATATTTTAAAAGTGCATGAACTAGTGTTATTTTAGTATTGTTTAAATATTACAGTATTTATTGGTTTATTATTTATTAATATATAATAATATAACATTATAACATTAGCTTTTGCTTTTATATGTTTCATTTTAGCAATTTTGCTTCTCTTTTTTAGTATTTTTTTTAAATTACCTTTAATTAATTTTTATTTCAGTTTTAGTACTTTTAGTACTCAAACTTAAACTTATAAGATAGTTGGAACTTTTTTTACATGAGTTTAAATATGTTCATTTTATTTAGATTGCGCATTTATAAATCAGATTTTGCATTTAATATTATTTTTGGAATCTAAATAAATATTTCATTTCATAAATATGTTAATTTTATTGTCCCTATACGTTTATAGTTTAAATGTGAAGTGCATGAACTAGTGTTAATTTAGTATTGTTTAAATATTACAGCATTTATTGGTTTATTTTTTTATTAATATATTAATGTTTATATTTAAAATGTGAAGTGCATGATCTAGACCAGTGTTATTTTAGTTTCTATAATATTATAGTATTTATTAGTTTATAATTTATAAACATATTGATAAATAATATTTGTTAATATTTAAAATTAGCTTCTGTTTTAGCCATTTTTTTTAATTGTTGCACAAAGTTTTTACTTTTTTATTTAGCTTTCATTTAGTTTTAGTAATTTTAGTATTTAAACCTGAACTTACAAGTAATAGTGCTTATACATCAATAGTGCTAGTTAACAGTAACAACACTAAAGTGGACCCCAGACCACCTGTTTGAAGTGGATTCAGTTTGAGTTTGTAAAAACCACTTTCAATCATCCAAATAAGCCAAACTCTGACAGCAAAACTTGGATCTCCACCATAAGTTCAAGCATGAAATAAATTGCACACAAACTTCAATATCAACTGAACAGACTGGGGAAAGTTTTCTGTGGCAGCTCTCAAGCATCAACTCAGATGATGTACTGCAGTACAAGAGCTTATCTGTTCTTTTTCACACGGCTGGCCGATTATTTGTTTGTTCCTCTTTCCTTTTAGCGTCCATATTTGAATGAGTATCGGCGTTGAGGAACAGGCTGAATCCATGTCCCCGCTCAGCAACCTACACCCTTGAGTAATGGAGGCCATCTGCTTCCGAAGAGCTCCGTCAGCAAAACGGAGTCAGCCGAAAAGATTTCAATTATCAATATACCATTTAATACATCGCCCGCAGGCCAAACAGTCTGGCGTTCAGACAGCGCGAGATGGAGGATGTTATTCCTCAGCTACATGGGAGGATTCTGCAACGCGGCAAATCGGGGTTCAGAGCTGACTCGCATCCATCACGCCGTGGATAAATGACCATGTCTGAGGAGAGGCAAACATCCCTGCGCCTTAGCAGACCGGTTAGTGCAACACTGTTTATTCGCACAACAAACCCAGCAGTTTTTGATCACGACAAGGAGGTACACGGTAGATACAGAGGCTTGAAATTGAGCGAGTTTGATATGTAAAGTAAAACCAGTTAGAGGCTCTATAAGAGTGCGATGAACATCTTTTGATGTTTTTGCACCTTTCCAAACCGAGCTCTTCAAAACACCTGCTGAGATGAACAAAAGCTCTACAGAAAAATATAAATACGCTGTTTTTCAAGATTACATTTGCATACGGAGTGTTAAGAGACGTCTGATGATGGTAGATTCACTTCTTCTATCTTCTGGCTTTTTTATGAGTCTGAGTGAGAAAGCAACCTAATTACACAAATGACCGAAGACGACAGTGCCATTTAGAGAGTGTTAGCGCTGATTGAGACACAATGACATTCTGGGAATGGTTTCTCCGTGTCCCAAGATTGCAGCCACAAGCAATTTTTCTATCCACGTCAAACGTGAAAATAGGGCATAACAAGGCAATCACAAATCAAAGCTAGTCAGAAACATTTTTTGGCAGTATGTGCTAAGTATTAATGCTTCTGTCGATAGCATTAAATCATATACTGCTGAATCATGCATTGCACTATATAATTTATACTTATTTATGAAATTTTTGTAAAAACACACACACACACACATATATGTATATATTTAATAGGGTTGTCAGTCGATTCAAATGTTTAATCTAATTAATTACATGATGTGTCGATTAATTAATTAATCGCAAAATAAATTTGACTAAAATACCCACAAAAGATTATTTAAAGCTATTTTTGTGTTAAATGAGAAAGTATCAAGTAGACCAGGGATAGGCGACGTCGGTCCTGGAGTGCCGATGACCTGCAGAGTTTAGTTCCAACTCTAATCACCTCTAACACACCTGAACAAGCTAATCAAGGTCTTCTGGATTATTAGGGCTACAGGCAGGTGAGGGTTTTTTTCAGGGTTTGAACTAAACTCTGCAAGACATCGGCTCTCCAGGACTGATGTTGCCTATCCCTGAAGCAGACAATACAAATTGTAGCTTTAGAAAGAAATATTTGGTTTAATATCGAATTTATTAAACAAACATTTAGGCTGGAATATCAAGTAAATGATAGCAGAATAAAATTTTTTGGCGGGTGAACTATCCCTTTAATGCCTTTATTTTTTTTAAATTAAATGATACTCTAAATAAGAAACTAAATCTGCCAGTAGGTGGTGATAAATGTCTTTTTGAGTCATCCATTCATTCATTTGATTTGATTAAATGGCTGATTCGTTCAGGAAGAAAGTAAATGACTCTTTTTATGAATGGGTCTTTGAATCATTGATTCACATGATTCGTTTAAAATGCAGATTCATTCGGAAACTAAACACCACTGTTCTGCTATTGCTTTTAAGGTAATATTTTCTCTACAAAATTGAGCAAAAACAGTGCCAACCTCCGTTCATCGCTCATAAACCTGCTGAGAGCAGGTTCACCTCAGTCAGATGTTCTGGAATTTGTCACTGGTTAAAAATGAGAAATAATTTGTTTGGGGAAAATCTAATCTGCAGTTTTTGCTTTCATGAATCTATTATTTGTTCCAGAGCAGTAGTTGTGGCTAAGGACAGTTCTTTCTGGTCCTTGAATCTGATTGGCTGATAAGAGTGTGATATTTTAGTGGTAACAGAACTCAAACCGTTTCACCGTTTGTATCACTCCACTTGAGACTGTTTTTTGAGTCAACAGTGAAGACTTCTGTAAAGAAGTTTTCACTTTCAACAACAGTTGGTAAGACTGCAAACAAATGCACTGAACAGCACTATCATTGGAAATCACGCTTAATAGATGAAACGATAGTACGACAAAGATATCACTTTCTTTAGCGAACGTTCAAACTCATGTTTTATTGTGAATATGAAGAATGAATGCTGTATCAGATGCAGGTAATCACACTCACTCAGTCCATCTCTCTCATAATTCTCTACATAATACAGTGAGCATACATAATTTCAGTGAAGCAACTCAACGTTTCATCATTACTAGTTTTTTTAAGTGACGTTTTCAAATTAGTAACAGAGGCTTGGGCTCAGCTGTTAACCTGTGAACCTAAGATTTGAATCCGTGGCCAAAAAACAGTAGTTTGCACAAAAAAAAGTTTTTTTTTTTTAAAGATGCTCCATTGCTGTTACTCATGTATTTACACATTAATGCTGTCGAACTGTTGTATAAACACAATATCACACTTGTAGCCGTGAGATATGACTGTATATCAGCACGCTGTGTTTACCTTCAGCACTCAGGACTGTTTTCACTGTAATTTTTAATCAAATAAATGCAACCTTGGTAAGCATAATAGGCTTTAAAAAATATATATATATATATATATATATATACAATAAATGGGAAATTAATGGTATAAAAAATACAGAACCGTGGGTAGTGAACTTTGTTCCTTTTGACTCATAGTATAAATACTGAATATAAATATGGGGTCTCAATGGAATTGTGGGTATTGAGACTTGGCCCTGTGCCATTCTATAATAGTCAGCTGTGCTGTTGTTTTGAATGGGTTTTTTGCATTGGCTCTGTCATTATCCATCTATCACGTCTCTGGCATTGAGGGGAGGTTTCACCTTCACAGTGAATATACTCAAGGAGTCTATTTAGGTTTGATATTGCACACACCAACCAAGATATAAACCATGGACTTACTCTTGCTGCTGACCTTCAATCAGCTTTTCTTTCAGTGTGTCACATGACCAATATCTGAAACTGAAGGCTCATATATTTTACATTACCACATATATCATAATTCCTACTCTCTGCACAAGAGTATGTTTACACCCGAATGCCTCCTTTACAGCTAAAAAATTCCATTAAAAATGCATTGTTTTCAGCTGAAATTGTCAGCTGAAAGCTGTAATAACGTGACATGAAATTTTAACGTCCAACAATAAGACAAAACCCTCTGGAAAGGTTTATTAAAAATTCACAACGTATAGACCTGTACACATCACTTTTACCAATGAGGAAACATGCTTGATGGTAGATGGCACGCTTCATGTGCATCACATTTCCAAAGTGGGTATGATTTTTTTGTTTCTCTGTATTTTCTGTTGAGGTCAGTAAGATTATTATTTTTTTATATTTTATCTTATTTTTTGCCAATAATATCATATATTTCATATCTTATTTAAATTATATCTTTATTTTATTTTATCATTTTATTCTCCGTTAAATTGACCAATGTCATGGTAAACAAATTTAAAATGTTACAAAGTAGCACAACAAAGCCGTTTTTAGAATTGAAAGTTATAGACTGTTTCTTAAACACCAGAGCTGCGTGTCAAAATGATTTAAAAATCCCTCTGGAAAGATTTATTAACAATTCACATCATATAGATCTGTTCGCTTTATTCTTACCCCTGAAGAAACACGTTTGCTGTTAGATGCCATGCCTCATATTTCCAAAGCGGCTATGATCAGGTTTTCTCCAGCATTTTCAATTCCAACATCTGCTCAAAAGCCTCAAGGTTAGATTTGCCTCTAGGGTGTCCAGGATTGTTCACAGCATATGTTGTTTATGAGCAGCTTCAAAACCAGCTGCCCTTTTCCTGGAACAAAGCCGTAAAGTTTACGGATTCGGTTTTGATCAGAGATACCGAAATGTCAGAGTCAACAGTGCACAACTGTATTGCAACAACATCATTGGGCTTTTATTTACAACTTTGTTCATTTCGGACGAGGTTTCCATGCATTTCTGTACAAAATGAGGCATGTTGCATAATGGCCAATTTCAAGACAAATGATGGATTGCGCTGGTCTTTAAGCTACTGTCAGATAACTGTAAACACTGGCGGACATAAGGGACGTGTTTCTAATATACTGTATGCCAATTTGACTTTCTTCTGCTCCCAAGGACAGACTACCACCTGCTGAAAAAATCCTATTTTATGCGCATGTTTATGGACACCTGGACTCGCGAGACAAGCCTGATTGATGGCTGAGAGCTCTAGGGAAAAAGCCGCCCTACCCACAGACACGCCTCTGGATCCATTTATCACAATCACTCACAGAAAGATGGAGGCATCGGCAAAAAAAAAAAGAAGAAGCAGAAGAAGTGAGACAGTGCTCTACGGACAAAACTGCGACCCGTCTGCAGGCGTGCATCACGGAGGCAGGCTAGGAGATAATTGGACAGTTGGTGGGAGAGAACACTCCACCAGAGAGACAGTTTGGACAGGGAACACGGATGGACAGATGGATGCTGAGGAAAACTAGCAGACGAAGAGTATCAGAAGTGCAGGAAGCCTGCGACATCAGTCCTGGCAGTGTAACTCCATCAGGTTTTGGAGACTCTGTCTCGTTTCTCCTTCTCGTGATTCTCAGACGTCGCTTATGGAGGTGAGCCCGAATGCTTTCAGACGCGTCTGGGCGTTTTGATAGTTTCGTCTCTTGGACATCCTGATCGTTTGAAATGCAATTATGCTAATGGAAGTGGAGTTGAGGGTCAGTGCGGCACTATTCCGCGAACGCTCTTCACCTTTGGAGTAATGAGGCTTAAAAGCATATCATCCCCGCACTTTAATACATGCGAGGTGGACAGTTAGCAAGGCCCGCGTCGGACAAAGAGCTTTTGAAAATGTTTACCAGTCAGAGGTGTATATGGGGTGCAGAGACAGGTCAAATATGCACTCTTCCTCTCTCACCTTCACCGTCCTCTTTTGAGCACATGTACTGTACAAAGTAATGGTTACAAAAGGGGTTTTAAGTGATGCAGTAGAACCAGCTTTGGTTCCACAAAGAACCTTTCAGTGAACAGTTCTTAATAGAACAGTTTGAAGAAAATTTAAAGAACATGTTTTCCATTGTTAAGAATCTTTTTGTGCAATGAAAAAGTGTTCTTTATTCGCATTGATGGATCTATAAAAAATCTTTAACATCCATGACCATCCAATTATAGTGGAAAATGGTTCTTTAAATGATTAAAAAATGTTCTTCACACTAAGAAAAACATGGTTCTTAAAAAATGTTGACTGAAAGGTTCATTAAGAAACTAAAAATGGTTCTCCTATGACATCACTGTTGAAAACCCATATTTGGAACTTTGAGTGTTCCATGGATGTTAAAAGTTCTTTATGGAACCACCGATGCCAATAAAGAATAAAGCAATAAGCCCCATTGAATTTCTAACAGCTAAGAGGCATTGTTAAGCATGACGCAAAAAACGCACTTAGCTGTTATAAATTCACTGTAAATCATGTCTTCACAGGGCTTATTGCTTTTACAAAATGGTTTTCCATATACGTAGTGAGGTTTCCCAAAATAAAAGAGAGCAAATAAAGCGTACTGATATTAATAAAAACGGTATTCTTCCACCAAACAATGTAGATTCTCAGAAACAGTTGTTGTTGTAACAAAGTGATTGCCAAGCAGCACACAAAAGTAAACAAAGGTGTATGCTTGTAAAGTAATTTACAACTGATTTTAGGCTTAACCAATCAGAATCAAGGACCGGAACTATCCATTTTATAAATTTTATTTTAAAGAGTGTAATAGGGCATATAAATAGTGAATGTTTTTTACATTTTTAGGGTAATCCGTCTGGCATATGAAAAAAAAATTATCTAAAAAAAAGTACGAATTTCATGTTTTTGAACATATTTAATTTACCTTCTGAAGTCCATGCATAATATTAAGTAAGGTTTTTTGCGCAAAACAGCTGTAATTTAGTGTTACATCACCATTTCCCACAAATATTGAAATGACCTAGCTTGTTTATGCAAGTGTTATTATAGTTTTGAATTTTGCATTTTTATTTACATTTTTTAAATATATGTAATGTGATCTAGGAAAACCCAACACATTGTGAAACTGCACCTTTTTTAGGTTTTGATACCATATGAAAGCCTGCTGCAATAAATCGCAATTTTTCTGCACTGAACAAGTGAATTTTGCCAAGATATTTTCAGAGATGATAGACAAGATGTTATAGAATAATAATTTATTGAAAACCGAATTCTGACAAAAAATTGACATTTAACTTTTTTTTTGAATTTCTTGAAAACGTCCTGGTGCGACATCCGACAAGTTTTCCCAATCGCATCACATATATATAATTTGTCTTTTCACTAAAGTTTAGATTTATTTTTCACTCCGACATTATTAATGTTAATTAATTAAGTAATTAATTAAAAATGAAAAAATTCCATCAATTTCTCACCCTCATGCCTGTCATGATCTGGTCGGTGAGCTGCGGACCGCTCACCACCAGATGTCGCTCTTGCGTTTTGTCACGCACGGACTGCCACACTACACCCCGGACTACACTCCCCATCAGCCATTGCACTTCCTCCTGTCCAATCAGAGACTGTATAAATACCCCGGTCTTCCTGTCACTCCTCGCCGAGTATTGTATTGTTACTATCATTCATACTAAGCGTTTCCCCTTGCCATTCTGTGTTTTGTTTTCTTGTTGTTTGAACTCTCGCCTGTCTTTACGGATTACTCTCTGCCTAGCCCTTCTCTGATTTCGTTCGCCGCTGTATTGACCCTTGCCTGGATTTAGGATTACTCTTGTCTCGTCGTCCATACACCTGCCTGCCGTTGTCTGACCCTGCCTGCCTGACCATGTCTATGTCTAATCCCGTTAATAAAAGTATGCAAATGGATCCGCTCGCCTCACGTCTCTCACTCAACGTTACAGAATACTCGGCCACAAAAGGATCCAGCAGCTTTTCACCCAGACATTCATCAGGTATGGACACTAACAGGATTTTATTCGGACTTAAACAAGGACCACGTACACTTGAACAGCACATAATTGAATTTCTAGCCATTGCAAATCATTCTGACCTCCCGGATTGTATTCTCATTGAAATATTTTGTGATGGTTTAAATGAACTGTTAAAAGCGAGACTGAGACGCGAGGGTCCGCGTTCGTCTCTGGCCGTGTTTTTGGACTTTGCTCTTTTGTGTGAGGGCTCGTCGTTTACTGTGGGGGTCGCGGACGGAGAACGCGACGATGTGGTAATGGCGGCCGCTCACCCCGCCGCGAGATGGCGGCCGCGCCGAGCGCGACGCTACGGACACGTTTGCCGCTTGATCGCTCGTGAAATGGCGGCCGTGTCGGAGCGCGCTCGAGCGATGGCGGCGACGGCGGAACCCGTTCACAAAATGGCGGCGAAAACAGAGCTCCGTCACGTCACAGCTGCCATGCCAGAGCCAAGTCACGCTGCAGCTGTGTTTCCTGAATCTAGTCAAGTTTCTAAGCCAAGTCAGGCTGGAGCTGCGTTTCCTGCACCAAGTCAAGTCAGCGCTGCTCTTTCTAAGGCAAGTGAAATTAAAACTGTGTTTCCTGTGTCAAGTCAAGTCAGAGCTGTTGATACTATGTCAAGTCAAGTTACAGTTGTCGCTTCTGTCTCAAGTCAAATTACAGCCATCAATCCTGAGCCAGAGCCACTGCACAAGATGGCTGCCACGCCAGAGCCACTGCACAAGATGGCTGCCACGCCAGAGCCACTGCACAAGATGGCTGCCACGCCAGAGCCACTGCACAAGATGGCTGCCACGCCAGAGCCACTGCACAAGATGGCTGCCACGCCAGAGCCACTGCACAAGATGGCTGCCACGCCAGAGCCACTGCACAAGATGGCTGCACAAGATGGCTGCCACGCCAGAGCCACTGCACAAGATGGCTGCCACGCCAGAGCCACTGCACAAGATGGGCGCTACGTCAAAGCCTGCTAACGCCTCGTCAGCCAAGCCACAGCCTGTTCACGTCATGTCTTTTGCACCCGAGTCTGCACCCATCATGGCCGCACTTCCTGAAGCGGTTTCTGAGTCAAGTCACATAACAGCGGCTGTTCCTGAGTCAAGCAAAGTTGCAGCCGTGGTTCTTGAGTCCGGTCACGTCTCTCCTGACATCCCAAGACCACGGCTTATGATGGCCCACGTGCTGGACTCACCCCTAAGGGCCGTATGGGCAGCTAAAGTGGCGCTCCTTCACGTCGCGGCTGCTACCCCAGGGTCAAGTCAAGCTTCCAAGTCCGGTCAAGCAACTGAGTCAGGTCAAAGCACAGCTGCCGTTCTCCTTGAGTCAAGCCAAGATACAGCTGTGCCCCACGAGTCAAGCCATGTTGTTCCTGAGTCAAGCCACGTTACAGCAGATCCCCACAAGCCAAGTGACGTCATCGCTGCTGCTCTTCCCTTAGTGGCAGTGGCCATGTGGTGTGTGTGGGCGGCCCACTGTGCTCCTGAGGACACGCCTGTTCCCAGGTCAGCACCAGAGCTCTCGTCTGATCACAAGCCTGCACCAGAGCTCTCGCCTGATCACAAGCCTGCACCAGAGCTCTCGTCTGATCACAAGCCTGCACCAGAGCTCTCGTCTGATCACAAGCCTGCACCAGAGCTCTCGTCTGATCACAAGCCTGCACCAGAGCTCTCGTCTGATCACAAGCCTGCACCAGAGCTCTCGCCTGATCACAAGCCTGCACCAGAGCTCTCGCCTGATCACAAGCCTGCACCAGAGCTCTCGATGATCACAAGCCTGCACCAGAGCTCTCGGCTGATCACAAGCCTGCACCAGAGCTTTCACCTGATCACAAGCCTGCACCAGAGCTCTCACCTGATCACAAGCCTGCTGCAGAGCTCCCATTTGATCACAGGCTTTCTTCAGAGGTTCCGTATGGTCTCAAGTCTGCTTCAGAGGCCTTCCCCGTCGGAGAAGCTGCGCCAATGCCTCCAGAGGTGTCGGCGCCGGCCGTAGAACCTCTTACGGAGGGGGCGTTAACCACCAAACTCTCTGCTTCTCCCTTTTTCCTGTCTGCATCCTCTGTCACTGTTCTCCCCAGGTCCCAGTCAATGACGCAGCCTCCTGTTCCGCCCGGAGGGCTGCTCCGCCTCCTGTTCCGCCCCGGAGGGCTGCTCCGCCTCCTGTTCCGCCCGGAGGGCTGCTCCGCCTCCTGTTCCGCCCCCGGAGGGCTGCTCCGCCTCCTGTTCCGCCCGGAGGGCTGCTCCGCCTCCTGTTCCGCCCGGGAGGGCTGCTCCGCCTCCTGTTCCGCCCCGGAGGGCTGCTCCGCCTCCTGCTCCGCCCGGAGGGCTGCTCCGCCTCGGAGGGCTGCTCCGCCTCCTGTTCCGCCCGGAGGGCTGCTGCGGCTTCTCCTCTATTCTGTCTGCCTCCTCTGTCCCTGCTCTCCCCAGGTCCCAGAGCGTGATGCAGATTCCTGTTGCGCCCGCAGGGCTGCTGCGCTCCTACTCCGCCTCCGGCTCCACCCTGGAGGGCTCTAGTGCCACCTGTTCGGCCTCCGGCTCCGCCCTGGAGGGCTCTAGCGCCGCCTGCCCTGCCTCTGGCTCCACCCTGGAGGGCTCTTGCACTGCCTGCTCAGCCTCCGGCTCCGCCCCTGGTGGGCTCTAGCGCCGCCTGTTCCGCCTCAGGCTCCGCCCTGGAGGGCTCCACCGGCTCCGCCCTGGAGGGCTCTAGCGTCGTCTGCTCTGCCTTCGGCTCCGCCCTGGAGGGCTCTAGCACCATCTGCTCCGCCCTGGAGGGCTCCACCGGCTCAGTCCTGGAGGGCTCTTGCATTGCCTGCTCCGCCTCCGGCTCCGCCCTGGAGGGCTCCCGCTCTGCCGGTCCTGCCTCAATCACCGGGTCCTCCGCAGGGGCCTGGCCCTCCAACCCTCACCCTGTCTCGCTCCCTCCCCACCACTCCCATGGACTGTTGTCCTGTTGGAGCGTCTGGAAGCCGCTCTTGGGGGGGGCTATGTCATGATCTGGTCGGTGAGCTGCGGACCGCTCACCACCAGATGTCGCTCTTGCGTTTTGTCACGCACGGACTGCCACACTACACCCCGGACTACACTCCCCATCAGCCATTGCACTTCCTCCTGTCCAATCAGAGACTGTATAAATACCCCGGTCTTCCTGTCACTCCTCGCCGAGTATTGTATTGTTACTATCATTCATACTAAGCGTTTCCCCTTGCCATTCTGTGTTTTGTTTTCTTGTTGTTTGAACTCTCGCCTGTCTTTACGGATTACTCTCTGCCTAGCCCTTCTCTGATTTCGTTCGCCGCTGTATTGACCCTTGCCTGGATTTAGGATTACTCTTGTCTCGTCGTCCATACACCTGCCTGCCGTTGTCTGACCCTGCCTGCCTGACCATGTCTATGTCTAATCCCGTTAATAAAAGTATGCAAATGGATCCGCTCGCCTCACGTCTCTCACTCAACGTTACAATGCCATTCCAAACCCATAAGACCTTTGTTCATCTTCTGAACGCAAAGTAAGATATTTTTTTAAGAAATCCAAGAGCTTTCTGACTCTGACGCCCAGAAAGGTAGTAATGACATCGATAAAATACTTTTTGTGCAAGAAAACAAAAATAATGACTTTACAGAAAGCTCTTGGATTTCATCAAAAAATTCCTTAATTTGTTTCTTGCAGGTTTGAAATGACACGTAAGTCGAGTAATTAATGACAAAATTTAAATTTTTGAGTGAATTATCCCTTTAACACTTCTACTGTATATGTAAATGACTGTGCACCTATTGGTCACGTGGTCAAAGCTACAGTCTAATTAGCAAATTGAATAGTTTTTCAGTTGTTGAGCTCCAGTAATGTTAATGCTTTGCTGGTTTCTCTGTTTTTATAACCTGCTTGGTCTTGTGGTTTGATTAATTAGTTACAGTAAGTGCGAGCGAACAAATATTTACTCTGATTTCATTGCTCTGCCCGTCTGTGGCCCAGATCGGCTGTGCTGAGCATCACAAAACACCGCTGCTCTGTATCGGAGTGTCAGTTCTTTAGAGATTAGCCGTAGCCTTCCTCTACATTACTCACACATCTAAAGCAGAGGAACCGGCCCCCTTAGGGCCCACTGTGCTCACACAGCGATAATTAGCTTCAAGTGTTCTATTCTGGGATAATAGAGCAGCGTGTCACACCAGACAAACCTCCACAGCCAGCCAAAACCGCACCCCCCATCGCCGTTTGAGTCCTAGCGTGCTGAAATATATGGGTACAACACAGCAGGCTGCGTTTGAGCTCTTGGCGTCGTGTTTTTCCTGCTAAGTCAACTGAGGTCGATTCTGAAATAATGTTTAATTGTTCATCCCCGAAGGATGTTAATTAAGGAATTTAATTTGATATGATATCCGCAACCCTGAAAGCAGGCCAAAAGTCGTGTTTTTTCCTGCGAGAGAAGCCGGATTCGGCGTATCGCCGTCAGATCGAACTGCATTCTAATGAAGTCTGAAAACACAGATGGTGACAATTAAAAGACAGCGCTAGCTTTTGTCCTCGCATCATCCACCTGACAAGACCGTGAGTGATGTTAGATCAGGATTTCAAGAGTAATGTGATCGTCTTTGAAGGTTTACACAGAGTACTGTAGATTGTAGTGTTGAGGAGGATGGTGTGCTCTAGGTTAAGATGGTTTGTTCGGTGGACCGAGAGCATGATGCCATCTGGAGATGCGAGGACTAATCATTCGGGAGGCCAAAGTGAAATCAGGAGGATGATAATAATACTTCAGTACAGCAGGTCACACACAGTCTGGTAGGGAGCTGCGAGTTCCTAGATAAGAAATTGTTGACAGATTATCAAAAAAGTCAGATTATCAGAATGTCTGAATATGTTTTGGGGGCAATGTTGGGGGTGCTTTTAAGAAATTAGTACAGTGACATTTTTAATTAATATCAATTTAATATAAAATTAGGTAATAATGATAAAACATAATAATAATGGTAAAACTATTATTAGTATTAGTATTATTATAGTGATGTATTTGTTATTTAAAGTTTAATTATATAATAATAATAATTATTGTTTTTATTATTATTATTATTATTGATGTATGATTTTATGCCCTGAACACCTAAAATAACTGAATATCTGTTTAGGAGTACTTTTTAGATCCAAAATTTGTCAATTCTATGAATTATATAATAATAATAATAATAATAATAATAATAATAATAATAATATGAAGTAATGTAGTTCATTATTATTATTATTATAAATATGAAGTAATATAGTTTTAATTTTAATAATAATAATAACATGAAATAATTAGATATTATTATTATTATCATTATTAAGTAATATAGTTTTAATTATTTAATAATAATAACATGAAATAATTTGATATTATTATTGTTATAAGTATGAAGTGATATAGTTTTAATTATTTAATAATAATAATATAATGACATGAAGTAATTGTATATTATTGTAAAGTAATTTTATATGATTATTATTATTATTAAGTAATTATGTAGCTATTATGAAGTAATATAGCTATAATAATTTTTTTGTTAATTAATTCTATTAATTATTTTGTAATTTATTTTAATTATTTAATATTCATTTTTATGCCCTGATTACCTAAAATAACTGAATATGTGTTTAGGGGTACTTTTTAGAAGTGTTTTTATTATTATTATTATTATTATTATATGAATTATAAAAATATTAAATTATATAATAATAATAATAATAGATTAAGTGCTACAGTTTATTTTTTTGTATGATTTATTTAATTATTTATTTATTTAATTATTATTATTATTATTACTGTTACATTTTTATGTCATATACATATACCATAAACAATAAATGATTCTTAATTCATTATTGTTAATGTAATGTAAAAAAAAAAAAAAAAAAAAAAAATACAAGTACATTTACTCTATAATTCCTGATTTATTTTTCAAATGATTAATTTTCATTTTCTGTTGATTTCATTTACTAGACACCATGTCTACAATGCAAAGGATCAACACAAGATCACTCCCGTTCTACTGAATGAAGCTGTCTGCGCTGCAAGCAACATGGCATCTTTAGAGGTATGTCACTGCATGCAAATTTTGTTGGTGAACAAATGCTTGTCAACACCCCCAAAAAAATTCTTGAATAAAAATAGCACGAACAGCTCTAGTGTTTTGAAAGAGAGAGAATGTAGAATAACTTGAAAGTGACTCACGTGTCACTTTCCATTACACATACCAACATAATATAATTGTGCTCAAATTATATCAAGTGCATCAAATTATAATTAAAATTATAATTTGATGTGTACTATAAATGTTTCCTCACTTTTTACAAGCACGCTCTTTGAGAGCCAACATCAGCCATAACGCTGAGGACACTGAAAGGACATCTCAAAGCGTAATTCTCAGTTTATGGCTCATTTCTTGATCTTTCGCTTCCTCTCTCCCTTTGTATTTTATATATAAGTGCATGTTCTCCTGCCTCAGCGAAGACTGTTAGATGTGATCTAGCAGTTCAAGAGTGAAGCTTAGATAAAATCTTATTAGCGCAGTCGTCCTCACTTTACCCTCACTGGAAGTGACATTGCTGAGAGGAGGTGAAACACGGGTCGGTATCCCGCTGCAGGAATTGGCCATTAATCCCCAGCAGCCAATGAGAAACGCCAATAAAGCAGCTTAACTTTACAAGACTCAAGCTAACTTTTACACTCGCTGACTAGGAGGAGCTAATGAGATCCAGAAACTTGTGTAACTGCAAAGGCCACTTAACTCAATTTCATCTTACGTCACTTTTATCAGAGCTGTCCGTTCTGCTCGGCTCGGTTCGCTGATGTGAAGTTTAATGTTTTGGTTGGTTAGGACAAATTGCTAGCGTTTGTGCAATGTGAGAAATGAGTTGTCATTCATTTCGCTTTGATTAAATCGCCCCTGGCATCGCTGTGTTCATTTAATTTTGGCTAAAGTAACTAGTTCATTCACACTTACAGCAGCTGTGATTCTTTTCTCATATGTAATTATTGTGCTAATAGTTTATCATTTACGTGAGTTGTCGATCTGGAGGTTGTTGGATATACATGAGCCATGTTGTATTAAGGTTAAAAAGATAATACATGGCTCCTGAAGAAAAACATTGTTATTCAAAAAATGCAATAGACTTTCCACCTAGCTAACAAAAATATGTTCTAATAATGTTCTAATAATGTAACAGTCCCATTAAGTTACGTTCTCTTAAGTTAACATTTACGGAACATTTACTTTAGAACACTTTTGAATGTTCATTTCTGGAATGTTACGGAACATTTACCACAGCTCTGCACAGTTTAGAGCCAGCTCCAACCTACACCTTTTAGAATGTTGAAGACCTTGATTATTGGATCTGTGTTTGATTATGTTTGACTTTTGAACGTTCCCTGAATGTTCTGGAGTTTTACTTTTGAATGTTCCTTAAATGTTCTGGCGTTTTATTTTTGTACATTCCTTGAATGTTCTCGAATGTTACTTTTGAACATTCACTGAATGTTCTGGAATGTTACTTTTGAACGTTCCCTGGATTTTCTGGAATGTAACTTTAGAATGTTCCTTGAATGTGTCATGGAATGTTACTTTTGAACATTCCCTTAATGTCCTGGAGTGTTTCTTTTGAATGTTTCCTGGATGTTCTTGAATGTTACTTTTGAACATTCCCTTAATGTTACTTTTAAATGTTCCCTGAATGTTCTGGAGTGTTATTTTTGAACGTTCCCTGAATGTTCTGGAATGTTAGTTTTGAACGTTCCCTGAATTTTATGGAATGTAACTTTAGAATGTTCCTTCAATGTTCTGGAATGTTACTTTTGAAAAGTTCCATGAATATTCTGGAAAAAAAAGTAACATTTAGAAATGCCCACTAAAATATTTTGGAAAACGTTCCATGAATAATATTTAAATAACATTTTTGTGCTAACATTTTTTTGAACATTCTTAACAAATACTTCTGAATGAATGTCTTATTACTTGAGTAAATTTTCTTTATCATTTTGAGAGAACATTGCCAGAACATTAGCCAAAGTTCTGAGAATGTTCCTTATTAGCATAAGTCCACTTTACGCACAAGTTCAGTTCATTTGGTCTGCATGGAAGCTGTTTTCCAAACTCATATCCTCTTGAGAAGGTGGCACTTTTGATGACTTTAATTTCCATTTTTGGATGCTCACAATTACTGAATTACTAACTCATTTCTTATAACTACTGGTAACTGTCAAGTTGTTATGGTAGATTTGTTGTCAAACACTTAAAAAAAAAGTACATTCTTTATAAAAAATCTATATGAGCATTGGTGGTTCCATAAAGAGCATTTAATATTGATGAAAAGAACAAAAGATTCTTTATAATCTGGGGTTTTCATAGCAATGCAGAAGAAACATTTTGGTCCTCCCAAAGAACCTTTCGATGAACAGTTTAACAGGACATTTTAATAATCTAACAAAAAAAAAATCCACTACACTGTCAGAAAAAAAGGTACAGTTCTGTTGCTTGAGCGGTACCCTAAGGTACAAAGAGAAAAGGTACAAATATGTACTTTTAAAGGACTAATATGTACCTTTAAGGTACCAACATGTACTTTCAAAGTATTAAAATGTACCTTTAAGTAACTAATATGTACTGTTTAGGGGTAGATAAGGTACAAAGATGTACCTTTTTTTCTGACAGTGTAGGAAGAACCGTTTGTGCAATGGAAAGTTTCCATCCATTTTTAAAGGTTCTTTGTGGAACCATCAATTCCAGTAAAGAACCTTTATTTTTAAAAGTGTAGTGGGAAAAGGATCTTAAATGTTCTAAAGTTCAAAATTCACTGAAAGGTTCTTTGGGGAACCAAAAATGATTCTTCTACAGCTTTGCTCTGAAATCCCCCATTTGGAATCTTTATTAGATACAATGTCGAACAAGGCCGGTTGGGAGAACCAGATGGAATTGAACTCTAGTTTTGGACTGAGCAACCATGTGCGAATTTACTAGACACTCTTTTGGGACTGGAAGGAATGATCTCCCTTTGCAGTAGACATATGAGGGGTATTATGACCGTGACGTCCTGGGTCAGGTTGAGGGCACAGCAGTCGCCCAGGGAGGGATTAGCCACAAGCGCTCTCCAGCCTGCCAAGAGCCAATGGGACTTCAATATTGGGCTTCAGCACAGCTGCAAAGAGCTGAACGGCCTTTGAGACCCCCGAACGCTAATCCTGATGAAATCTCACTGCATACAGACAGATAACTATTCTGTAATTTAATACACATAGAGAACATGCCTGTACAAGGCCATTTAACCGTGACTGATTGTTATGTTTCCACGTCAAGAGCCATTTTCTTGTGTCACCCCCTTTATTATGTTTATAGTGAGGTAATGGACACTCAATTGCATTCGATGTGGCATCATCAACATGCAATATTACATTTGACACGCTGTAAATCAGAAACCAACCTCCGACAAATGATGGCCATTTCTCCATATTCCGAACCTCCATCTCCATCTCATGCACGATGACGAGTACGCTTAATTACCGTGATTTACGACGCAGTGCAACTCAGTCGTCATCGCGGGGTGTAAAGTCATTAGAGGCGAAGCCGTTTGGAATGAGCTGTGACCGGCTCAAGTGTTAAAACATAAACTAGCAATTAGAAAAAGATAACGCATGGCTTGCGGGGAGCACCAGGGAAGTCTCCAGCCATCTGGGAGAAATGGAGCACCGGCCGTAGCTCTCTAGGTTTTTTGCTGGATTAGAATGGTTTGTTGTTGCAGGAAAGCACCAGGCACGAGGAAATGGTGTGCATTGTGCCTAGAGAAATGTGTATTTCATCTGATAAAGTGTTTTTACCGGATTGCATTAGTAATGCACTGTTGCTTATCCACCTTGGTGCTGGAGAATACAAACTCTTAACTTGGAGGAATGGAAATGTTTCTTATGCACGCAGGCAAATCACGGATTAAGCTCAATAGAATTCAGCTGTCTAAAGCTGTACTTTTTAGATTTTCAAAACATTTCCCACTTCTGCCATTGTTCAAACAAACAGGTCTTCCTCCAAACTAACACCAATAATGCTACTAGAGCTAATAATGCAGCTAATAATAGCATGTAAAGCTATAATCTTTCTTTTCAACTGAATTGTTGAGTCTGCAACAGTATTCTCATGTATTTTACATAAAAAGATTCTACCACATGTACATTTTTACTTTTTTGCATCGGCAATAAAACATGCAATACTTGTTGACAGCATCTAAAATGTAAACACGTTTACGTTTGAACAGCTTTATATGTTTTCCTTGTTTATAAATATTAAATTCATTGAATTAGTCACTTGATACTGTTGTATTTATGACCATTGAGTTTTTTATTTTTTTATTTGACTTATTTACTTGACATTATAACACACTTTAAAACCTTTATTTATCATGCAGTATTATTTTGTTTGGTGTGGGGCACAAAATTATTTTTCTCAATATGTGGTGACCATTAAATACACCAAAAAACATGAAATGATCATAAAAGTAAACACTTTCATTCATGCACTGTAGTTCAAGTCTTGAGAATTCATGTGATTGCTTGTTTTCAGCTTTATTCATTTACCTATTCAGTGCAATAGTCTTTTTTTTTTTTTTTTCATTTTAGATGCTGTCGATAATGCATCTATTTAGTATCTGTCCAAACATACCATAAAGTAGCCTATGTTTTTTTCCAGTGAAGGTTACGACAACCGGAATTTGATAATCGGAGCAGTCTGATTCATGAATGAATCATTCAGAAATGTTTTGTAAACTGTATCAAATGAGTCATTGAAATGATCTGACTCAAAATAATGATTCATTCACAAATCTAAACTTGCATGTATGAGTCGTATGGAGCGCTTTTATGATGCATCCCTTTATTTTTGTACTGCATGTGAAATAGACTTAGGAATTTGTATTTGGAAGCACATGAATGATTTATTTTTAGTTAACTCTTTCTTTAAGATGGACTAGAATAACATGCACAGTCTTACTAGCAAGCTCCTTATGAAAGTTTTACGCAAGGAAGTGTATATTGAATTAAAAATCAACAGCAAGCGCCATGTAGTCCGAGAAATGAATGCAAAAACTGATAAGAGAGAGGTTGCAGCAAGCACTTTGATTAGCACAACTAGCATGTAGCGTGTCGCTGATGAACTCTTCCAGCCGTGTTCGAAGCTACTGGGATTATCTTCACAGCTATTCTCTTTAAAGGAACTTCTCACAATCTGATTTCCCATGTGCAACTGCTTAGTATTCCATCTGAGAAAGCTGCGGAATTTTAATAAAGGTGCGTAGACCTATCCGAGGTTGCTAGCGTAATCTCTTTTTTTATGTATCGACAGGGTTTTTCAAAAGTCAGTCTGTCGTGTCTTAATAGCTGCAGCTCCACTTCAGAGGTCCTTCCACAGAACCTTCTAAAACCTCTTAAGTCCCTTTTCCCTCGTGTTTGTTTTTAAGCATTGTTTCCGTCTTTGAGAGAGTTCCTTGGGTGTCGAGTTGATGGGATGAAAGGCCAAAACCTCAGAGAAGAGGGATGTCTCATCCTTCAGCCCTGCAGCGATGGCTCAAAGGGGATTGTATCATTCATCTCCTCGACTTGACAACATTAATTTATCTGTCAGTCATTCGGCGAGCCCGAGCCACTTTGATGAACCCCCCTGAGTCTCAAATCATTAAGGCAGTGTCACACTAAACTTTGCAGCATTTAGTGCATAACAAGAGCACATCTCTAAAGTAATTATCTTGGACAATGGCACTTTATCATGCCTTTATGCAATTACACATTCAAAAACACTTAGCAGAAGGAATTTGAGGGCCTGTCCCCTCCACGTTCACCTTTCGTTCATGTTAGATATACAGCAAACAAATCAAACGTAATGTAGGCGAGTACTAGAAATGCAGAGCTATATTATTATATTGCTCTTGCCAGAATGTTGCTATGTGATTTGTAGGTGTCGTAAGTGGTTTTTCCATGTGCTTGCTGGGGTCTTTGATAGGTAATTGCATACTACCATCTATCAAGTCTTTAAATATATTAAATAAAAAACTCTAAATATAGTTCTTGCACTCTTAAAAATAAAGGTTCTTTACTAGTTCCATGAAAAATCTTTAACATTCACAAAAGAATCTTTATAGTGCAATCTGATGTATGAATGAATGATTTGGAATTGCTTTGTGAACTCATTGAAATCATCTGACTCAAAAGAATGAATCATTCACATGTTGACCACTTTTATGGTGCTTTTGTATCCTTGTATGAATTTTGAAAGCTTTGTTCCTCCCATTTGTTGTGTTACATGTATAGTAGTCTTTAGAATTTCAGTGGTTCCTTAAAGAACCTCCATGAAACCTTTACATTCTACAAAAGAATCTTTATAGTGCAAAAATGCTCTTTACATTCTTGAAAATAAGGGTTTTTAAAAGTGGTTTGTGCAGCAAAACCATAGAAGAACCATTTTTGGTTCCCCAAATAACCTTTTTAAAAGAACCATTTTTAATAGTCTGAAGAACATTTTAATAATCTAAAGAATCTTTTTCTGCTTAAAAAAACATTTTGTGGAATAGAAAGGTTCCATGGATTTTAAAAGTTCTTCATGGAACCTTGAGGCCAATGAAGAATTTTTATTTTTAAGAATACAAAAGATCTTTATAATGATTCTTTACATTCTTAAAAATGAGAGTTATTAAAGCTGGTTTGTGCAGCAATGCCATAGAGAAACCATTTTTGGTTCCCCAAAGAAACTTTCAGTGAACAGTTCTTAAATTAACAATTTCTGAAGAACATTTTAATAATCTAAAGAACCTTTTTTCACTCTAAAGAACCTTTTGTGGAATGGAAAGGTTCCATGGATGTTAAAAGTTATTCATGGAACCATCGATTCCAATAAAGAAATGTTATTTTTTTAAGAGTGTAGATGATTAAATTAGATTTGATTATTAAAGAAAACAAAACAGCAAAATGGCTGTTCAATGGCAAAAACACCCTTCATTTCTAAGAGTGTAGGTTGTTCTGGGTGGTTTTTAGGTGGTTGCTCATTGAGCTTATTCCTAATCCAGAGGTCGGTTGCATAAAAGATTAGGTTTAAGCCTTAAAAGTTTTTTATTTAAGACTAGGGCGAGTTGCATAAAAGGTTTAGACTAGTCTTAGAAAGTTAGTCAGCTATTTTTTTCTTTAAGACTGGTCATTATGTTTTCAATTCCGTTACAGAAAAATGTTGATTAGTCTAAGTTAAAAACCCTTTGGTTAACTGCTAGTTGGTCAGACTAGTACTTAAGACACTATCGTAACAGAGAGACTAATTTTATGCAACTGGCCCCTGGTCAAATTTTTTTTAACTCGTTTGCATGAAAACTCTAAAATATAAGACTAATTACCCCTTGACTAACTACTAGCTGGTCAGACTAGTTTAGAGGCTAAGTTTATGCAAGTGGCCCCTGTTTTTTAGATTTTACTAATCATATGCTAGTTGTACTAATCAAGAGTTTGTTGCAAGTCTCTGCAAACCACATTTTAAAAGTTGATAGTTAGTGTTAGGGTTTAAGTATTTGCAATAATAACGTTTACATTTATGCATTTAATAAACACTTTTATTCAAAGCAGCTTGCATTGCATTCACTGTATAAATTTTATCAGTTTATGCATTCCCTGGAAATCAAACCCACGACTTTGGCACTGCTACTAGTCATGCTTTACAGTTTGAGCTTCAGAAATGCTTTGCAATACTCTACGTAATAATAATAGCGATTCTTGGCCTAAATATTACTAAATATAACTCTGATTAACTTTCGCATTCATGAATTCTATGCGGTTCCCTTGCATCAATCACTGAAAAAAGCGTAAAACTGCAGTGTGTCTCCATAAAAAGGACTTGGCATGGAAATCGGGCTCCTTTCCTCAGGGGCTCTGGCCTGTTTTAGATGATAATTGAAAATGATGTAAAAATAGTGGTCTGCTGCAGACACAGGTCATATCTCAGAGAAAAGAGCTGGCATTTGGCCTCTCGTTTGAATGTCTGTATAATTAACTAGACTTTTATATTTTCAAGCCAAAATATAAGCCGCGCTTGCCTGCACAAATCTCTCCTCCACAGTGTTAGTGTTGGCAGGGAATTGCTTTGCGGTCGCTAAGGTGTTCTGAATGGTTTTGTAGGGTGATCTTGGTTGGAAGAAACCATCTTGACCTCAAGTGAACAAATTCTCATTACCTGTGAAATCATAATTTTCCAGTACGGTGAAAACTGACAGCTGATGTTTTCCTCCCACTTCACTGATGATAATCAATTCTCAGGTTCAAATCATGAGAGGAGTCAACGCAACATCACAGCGTTATCACCAATCAGCTGTCAGCGCCGCAGTCGATCCTGCGATGTGCTTGGTTGCTATGGACACAAGAAGAGAGTGCACCGGTATGACACGTCAAATCTAGAGCAGACCGACTGTAACGGGACTCGTCTCACACTCAGACGTCAGTAAGCCATCAAATCATTGTTTTACACAACCGTTCTTTTGATTATTTCTTAAACAGACCCCTGATCCTCTGCGTAAGGCCACAGAAAGATAAGGCAGCTTTGATTTTTGCAGTGATCGTGGCAAGGTGATTGTATCAGCGTTTGTTGGGATTAGCGGTAATGAAGAGGATCAACAAGCATGTAATCTTCTCTGTGTTGTAATTCAGCTGCAAGGAAACACTTGATACTGGGATGTTGGGTTAAAGACGCAATTAACATCAAATGAGAGTCTGTAAATTTTGAAATTGAATTTTATTGCTCAGAGGTTGTTCTTTCATAGCTCAGGAGTTATGTGATTCCTAGTTATGTTTCATTCAGTGGGACAGCTCTTCTAAAAAGTGTCACACAAATCTGACTTGTGGAACGTTAAAGACGACATTTTGAAAAGTGTCTTAGTATCAGTCCATGCATTCATTTGAGAAAAACATTTCAGGATTTTTCTCCATATGGTGCTCCGAGTTTGAACTTTCTAAGATGCAGTTTAAATGCGGCTTCAAACGATCCCAAATGCATTTGTTATCGATCCCAGCCGAGGAGGAAGGGTCTTATCTTGTTATCTCGGTTATTTTCATAAAAATAATACAATTTATATACTTTTTAATGTCAAATGCTCGTCTTGTCTTGCTCCTCCTAAATGTTTTTTTTCCGGTTCATGACAGTTAGGGTATGTCGAAAAACTCCCATCTCATGTTCTCCCTCAACTTAAAAATTGTCCTATATCGCTGTTCTACTGTTTTTGTTAAGGCTGTTTGATCTTCTTTGCATGTTCACTTTGCTAGGTTGGGTACTTCTGCAGCAATGTAGGGTGATTTTGAAATGATTTTTGAAGTTGCGGGAGAAAATATGATTGGAGTTTTTCGACATACCCTAACTGTCCTGAGCCAGAATACACAGAGTTCAGGGAGAGAAAGGCAAGATGAGTGTTTGAGATTAAGTATTTAAATTGTATTTTTTTAATGAAAATAACCGATCGTTTCAGTAGATAAGACCCTTCTCCGCATTTAAACTGCATTTTGGAAGTTCAAACTCGGGGCACCATATCAGTCCATTATATGGAGAAAAATCCTGAATTTTTTTCCTCAAAAACCACAATTTCTTTATGAGTACATAATTAGTAAATTGTTGTTCTGGAAGTGGACTTCTCCTTTAAGCTCAGAATGAATCATTTTGAATTCACTGCAAACTGATTCTAATATTAAATGTATATTCTGAGAACCTGCTCTTTAAGAGATATTTACTAAAACGTTGTTTGGGGAACCCAAAATGGTTCTTCTGTGGCATCCTCTGTGTAGCCAAAATCTTGATTCTGGAGATTTAATTTGGCTCTCTTTTGACAGTTTTGGACTTGTTGTACAGATGAATTCACTGGTGACAGGAGGTGCTGTTGGCGTTGCATTTCTACTTCTGTTCGTTGGCATTGAGGGAGGATCTACACCATTCATGACTCCATGTAACATCATTGCCTTGTGGGAGTGTGAATCAGACTATTCACTGGCAAATTCCTCTGCTCTCACTCATCATTTTGCTGTTGTTTGCCGTCCGCTCACAGTTGTTCTCATCAAAGATGAGATGTCTGATCACGTGGGAATGCCTCAAAAGACGAGAAGGCGCAAAACCGCCTGGGACCTTACAGCCAGAGCAATACTCTGGTGTTTCAGTAGCTTTGAAAGTTTTTTTAACAGGATGATTTCAACACGGCCTGCAAGATCAGTCAAACTTTGATGTCAGAATAGAGTATCACATCAACAAGCGCTGTAATCTCCAAATAAAACAGCTGAGACTGACTGGGGATAAAGCCAGAAGGAATTTCTCGAACGACTCCCATTTGTCAGTCCGCGCACAGCGCCGGTCGCAGCAGGGACGCCCATCGAAGAGATGCGCGTAGACAGGAAACAGAGGGTTCGAACCGCATGAATCCGAATGATTCCCTCGCTCTTACTTAATGCAGACTTCAAAACTAATCACCTCTGGTTTCTGGATCGCTCGAGGAGCTTTCGTTCTCGTTCTGCGGGTAAACTGAGTGAAATAGCAACCGCAGAAAGAGATTCGGTTAGATGAAGTGACCTTACCGGATCTCAATAGAAGCGTTAAGGTCAACAGTGCATCGCTTAAGAGTTTTCTATTGACACAGGCAGCCATAGCGTCCAAATGCAATAAAATAGGCCTTTAATTCTCAGTTAACCTGTGGGATTGGGTTATTTATTACGAGCCATTTAGCCAAGCGCTGAGGCCTCATCTATCTACAGATCATTTGATTCTGCAGTCGCTCATTAATTTGAACATATAGCATTGTAAGCAAGTCCAACTGCGAGCAAAGCTCGGTAAATGTGATTATGGCTTGCGGGGAATGCAATGATAGCTCTTTATTTTTTATGCTCCATAACACAGAATTATGTGCTGCTTACTGAAATCGTTCGCCGGGATATGAGGACATCATCTCGGCTCGGGCTGTCTCTTTGTTTCGTATTATTTAAGCAAAGGTCAGAGCTGAATCCGGAAAATTGTGACAGTGCCGAAGTGTGCGTGTGTGTGTGTGTGCAGTGTGCTATTGGATTTAAGAGTGTGCTGTCGAAGTGTTTGCTGCGTGTGCTGTTATGAACCGCAAACACTCGTAAGGCCTGGAGAGGCACAAATCAGAGATGTTGGGGAGACAGTTTTACTGCTGCAGTAAGTCGCACACATCAAGCGTGAAGCCAGACCACAGCGCACAAGTTGCTAGGCAACACCTTGAGGTCGCTTCCCACAGCTGCTGTCCTGATTAGTTAATTGTGTAAGTAAACAGAATGCTGAGTAAAATCACCAAATTCACCATCCAGCGCTGAACAATCCAGCAAATGGTACAAGCACCTGGCACCACAAACCAGTTTCTGGTAATATCCAATCACAGGAGCTGGACAGCAAAATGTCTTCATTTAGAAATCATTGAAACCAGCCTGAAGTTGTTTGATTGGCTCAGGTGGTTTGAGCTGGACCAACTGGTCTTCCAAGGTGACCAATTGAAAAGTGCCAAAAACCTCTCAAAAATCAGCTGACAAATCATTCAAAAAAAAAAAGCAGCCTAAAGACCAATAAAGTGTTTGCATCGTCCTTTTCTTTATGTTTTTCCATTTAATTTTTTTTTTTTCAAAATAATTACCGTAATGCAACTGTCTTCCTAATTTATTTATTTATTTGTGTTTGTTTGTTTCGTCCTTCCTTCTTTGCTTCCTTCTCCCATTTTACTTATTTGTCATTCCCTTTACTTTCCCTTTGCTATCATAAATACTTTATATTATACTATTTATAAATACTTCATAATTTAAGGATTTTCTTAGTTTCATTTAGATGTTTGCATAAATTAATATATTTGATAAAACTTTAAATAATAATTGTTTTATTTATTATTTTAATCAGCCTTTTTTCATGACAATTTAAGTGCATTTATTTATTTATTTGTTTGTTTGTTTATTCATTCATTTTTCGTAATTTATTTATTTTCTTCATTTCGTTTAAATTTTAAATAAATAAATACTTTTTAAAATCCAGTGCCTGATTTTTCTTAAATAAAAAACTATTTATTTGAGTATAATACATAACTTATGTTATTTATTAATTTAATGTGATTTCAATATTTTTTTTATCTTTATTCATTCATTCATTTATACTTTATAATTTAATAGATTTTCTTAATTTCATCTATTTATTTTTACGTGTATTTAAATTTATTATATATTATTTTTTATTATATTATTATATATTATTTATGAGATATACATTTATTAAATATATATATAACATCAAATATGTCTGTGTCTGTGTCTGTGTGTGTATATATATATATATAATTATTTCTTAATTGAATTTAAAACATCTATTTATTGGTGCATTTTCATCCCGAAATTCTCATTACCGTAATGCATCTTTAAGATTTTATTTTATTTTTTATTTATTTATTTTTTAATATTTATATTTTCCTTCCTTCATTTTACTTATTTGCAATTCCCTTTGCTTTCAGTGGGGTTTTTGCTACTTAGCTGTATGTATTCATTCATTCATTCATTCATTCATTCAGGGATCATCAACATAATATCAATGCAAAGCATTTTCAAGGTCCTAAAATGTAAGCTTCATTTTTTTGAAGCAACTTGTAATTTCATTTTTATGAAATACATCAAATATGCACATGTTCTTTTTTTTTTAAGGTACATTTTGTCCTTACTGCCTTTATTTTCATATAGCAGTTTGATTAGAGATGAGAGATGACAGAAATAGGATCAGGAACTGGGGTCACTCAAAGCATAGTTTCAGTACAAGTCCAGGCGCTGCCCACAATACTGTGACTGACATCTGAACCTGTTCTTGACAGGTTTTCCACATTGTCAAATTACACTTACCCTATTCAGACTGATAATTTCACAGCTGGTGTTGCAGAGAAGAGCGTATTATCTGTGTTATTTGAATGAAGGAGCTTTCAGCTGGTGGCAGCAAACAGTCCACTGTAATTTCCCCTGCTAAAGGTCTTGCCTGTACTGCAGCGTGGCTCCCTTGAGGAGACTCTCCATAGCAACCGGCCTTTGTTACTCGCAGACATGTAACTCTGCTCACAATGAGAGCAAATGAGGGACATTCAGACAGCAAAACAAGGCCCGCGACAGCTCGCCGCTATCTGATATTCACGCTCCAAGTTTAACTCCCGTCAGTGTGACTGAATCAGAGCGTTGCTGTGGTAAGAATAACTAATGGCCAGATGGAGCGCCGTTGATCATCGCAGTCTGTTCGATTCCCATCACAAAGACAAACTCTGCGCTTTCAAGTAGAAATGCATTAATCACATGCAACACAAATGCTGTGGATGGAGACGTCTTCACGTACCATTTCTTGATTAGACCGCAGCAGGATGGCGCTAATGAAAGCCACGTCTCAAAGTTTCTCGTGTGTAAGACGTCGCGCCTGCTGTTTGCTTGACGTTATTTATATATTTGTGACAGGACCTTTGAAGCGTTAAGTGACGGTTTATAATATGGACCGTATTCAGAAGCTATTGACAATCGAAGCAATTACCCTCCCAGTCGGCCCGTCGCAAAGTGCAGCACGACGGTCCTTTGACTTTTGCCGAGGTTGACCTTTGCTACAAAGAAATCCGAGCGAGGACTCACGGGTAACCTAATTAATAGAAAATGTCACAGCAGTAATTACAACCCACAATGTGAATCATCACGGGTGTGATGCTGCTGCAGGGGGAAATGGGTGACTTTGAAGACTTGTGTACTAGAAAATGAGAATACAGTATGGTGGACGTTTGTCATTGGACAAGTGAAACCACAAGTCTGATTGGACTATAAGATGAGCGTCACAGGAAATAAGTAATGAGGAATATGTACTAATGGTTATAATGTTATATTTTAATACATACCATGGTGCTAATGATTATTATATTTATATACATGGTGTCAACATTTTACTCACAGTTGCTTTAAGGCAAAACACTACAGGCAAGGCATCAGTCAATTTTGAGAGTTTGGGATATTTTGGTTTCCATAATAAGATTACACTACACAAGGTACTTTATTGGCATCTGTGGTTCCATGATATACGTCTACATTTTCAGGCTACATTTAGATTGTGAGATCACATTTAGCCTGAAACTAGATGAGTAAACAGTGATGACAAACTTTGATGATGACTTGACAAAACCAGCAGGGCTGAAAGTTTAATGTAACCTTGAAAAGCTTGAAGTTTGGAGGTTTTACTCAGAGAAAGTCAATAACATGTTTTAGCAGATTGCTAGCATGTTTCTAGCATTACTTAACACTTTGCTAACACGATTTAATACATTACTAACGTGTTTCTAAAATGATTAATACATTTCTATCACCTTTTAGCAAGTTGCTTCAATTATTTAACACATTGCTGTCATTATTGTCCATGTTTCTAGCATGTTTTAGCATGTCGTTAACATGTTTTAACATTGTTAACATTAAGTAGCATGTTGTTAATATGTTTCTAGCATACACTATGTTGTTATGTGGCAAGGTTAGCATGTTTCTAACATATTTCTAGCATGATTGATATAATACTAGCATCTTTTAGCAAGTTGTTAAGCACCGTGCTAACATGATTTTCCATGTTTCTAGCATGTTTTGACATTTTGCTGACATGTTTTAGCATGAAATTAGCATGTTTATAACACATTTCTAATATGTTTCTAGCATCTTTGTAACATTTTAACATGTAGCTAGTATTAATTAGCACGCCACTAGCATGTTTTAACATGTTTTAACACTCTTTTGATTGTTTAACATATTGCTAGCATGAATTAGCATGTTTCTAACATGTTTGTAACATTTTAACATGTAGCTAGTGTTAATTAGTTTAGCATGTTTTAACATTGTAAACATGTTTAACATATCGCTAGCATGAATTAGCTTATTTATAACATATTTCTAGCCTGTTTCTAGCATGTTTTAGCATGTTTTAACACTGTTAGTATGTTTAACATATTGCTAGCATGAATTAGCATGTTTCTAACACATTTCTAACATGTTTCTATATAACGTTTTAACATGTAGCTAGTATTAATTAGCACGTCACTAGCATGTTTTAACATGTTTTAACACTCTTTGCATGTTTAACATTGTTAACATGAATTAGCATGTTTCTAACACATTCCTTACATATTTCTAGCACGTTTTAGCATGTTTAAACACTGTTTGCATTTTTAACATTGCTAGCGTGAATTAGCATGTTTCTAACACATTTCTAACATGTTTCTAGCATGCTTGTAACATTTTAATATGTAGCTAGTATTAATTAGCATGTCGTTAGCATGTTTAACACTGTTAGAATGTTAAACATATTGCTAGCATGAATTAACTTGTTTCTAACATATTTCTAACATATTTCTAGCATAACATTTTAACATGTAGCTAGTATTAATTAGCATGTTTTAACATGTTTTAACACTGTAAGCATGGTTAGCATGTTTCTAACAAATTTCCAACATGTTTCTAGCATGTTTGTAACGTTTTAATATGTAGCTAGTATTAATTAGCATGTCAGTAGCGTGTTTTAACACTGTTAACATGTTTTGTAAGTTATAAAGTCACAGCTGGGCAATATTAAATTGATAGTTTGGAGATATAAAGACTCATTTTGACATCATGATCGCAAAAAATTAAATCACAGTTTTAAAAAAGTAAAACTAATTTCCCTGAAATCCATGTACATCTAATCTAACAACTCGTCCTGTGTACTATAGATGTTAACAGTGCTTAGTAGGAAACTAAACATCTGTCAAAATGTCTCGACACGTGACCTTGCTGGCGGTCAGGGATGATTTGGACATGAAATTAACATGAGAGTGATTTACCGCTTGGTATTTTATCGCGACACGCCTAGTTACAACACGTGCGAATGACAAATCACACAAAGTACACCACAGACTCTGTCATGTTGAATTTTATGAGCGCTTTTGTTTGTTTTATCTCTTCTGTGTCCTTAGAACTGCTGGATTCGAAAGCAGGGTTTTATTTAGCACAAGATCAGTGACGGACGGACAGACTCCAGCGAGACAGATGGGCAGATGTGGCTTCACAGCAGTATGTTCATTTTGTTCTATATTTCAGATGAAATGAGCTTTTCATGTTTTTTTTTTCCATCTCATTTTTTGAAACTGCGTCTGAGCTTCACATCTGCTGTGGGAGCTTGAGAATATTCTGATTCTTTATAGAACAGACCCAGACACTCGGATTCGGCTGTTCGCTTTCAGGCGTTGAGATATACACAGCACAATGCTTACATTAAAGTCAATATCGTCTAAATTACTTTATAAAGAGTGCCGCGCAAGTTAGAGATGAAATTACTTATGGCAGTATTTCGTAATCCACACTTATTTTCTAAAGATGAGGTGCGGGAAACTAAGTTAATGTGATTTGCTTTTTCTTTGACCGGTCTTTCTTCAAAGCGGTGAATCTAACAAAGCGTAGAGGAGGACGTATGCGTAAATTATAGAGTAAACAGCTCTGTCCTCTTTCGGCCTCTTTCACACTTTTAACTCTAGTTGAGTTTTGGCCAGAGACTATTCCTGTCTGCCTGGACTTTAACTTTAGAAATGGCCATTTCACCTTTGAAGGGACATTTTGCTCTCATATGAGGGACGATTGTACCCATAATCCTGTGTTGACCTTTTGTTCATAGATTGTCTCTATCTATAATTACTTTTTTCCACTCTATAGTGGAGTTACGGGGGGCAGGGGGTTGGTGCCGGTTCATGGGCGGTAAATATGGTGTATAAACCAACTGAAATGGAGAAAAAATAAATAAAACAGAGAAATTGTAGGTTTAATATACTCTGTAAACTTGACTTTTTAAAGAAAAGCTTCAGCACTTGTTGCATAATATAATATAATATAATATAATATAGATTTTATTGTGACTGTTTATATATATATATATATATATATATATATATATATATTATACAGTAATTTATTATAAATAAATTTTATATGAATATAATATAATGTAATATTAATATTCATATAATAAATATAATTTTAATATTTACTGTTTTGGTTGTGTGCGTGTGTGTATATATCTCATGTTAATGCTCAAAGTATTTAATATTTAATTTTGACAGTAATATAAAATTTCGACAATGTTATTATAAATAATATTTAATATTAATATACTATAATGTAACATTAATTTTAATATAATAAATATAATTTTTATATTCTGTATGTGTATCTCATGTTAATGCTTGAAGTATATAATATTTAATCTTGGCAGTAATTTATTATAAATAACATTTTATATTAATATAATGTAATATTAATATTAATATTCATATAATAAATATAATTTTAATATTTACTGTTTTGTTTGTGTGTGTGTATATATCTCATGTTAATGCTTAATGTATTTACTATTTAATTTTGACAGTAATATTTAATTTTGACAATATTATTTATTATAAATAATATTTAATATTAATATAATGTAATATTAATTTTAATATAATAAATGTAATTGTAATATTTTATATTCTGTGTGTGTGTGTATCCCATGTTAATGCTTAAAGTATATAATATTTAATCTTGACAGTAATTTATTATAAATAATATTTTATATTAATGTAATATAATGTAATATTAATTTTAGTAAGAAATATCATTTTAGAATTTTATATTTTGTTATATTTTTATGTGTATATATGTCATGTTAACGCTTAAAGTATGTAATATGTAATCTTGAGGGTATTTATTTATTATGCAACAAGCCATTATTATTGATTTTGACATTGTAGTGCATTCGGTTCAGCTCAATTTGCATTAAACCATTTAACGTTCCTTTAACAGGCCTTAATCAACACTTTATTTTTCCAGTCACTTCAGATTGTTTTAACATTGTTTGAGTTTCCAGTTCAGCATTTCAGCCCCAAACTGCTTTTCTCTTCAGCTCAACTACTGCAAACGACAGGCAGAACAAACTGTCCTAACCCTCGCCAAGCTCAGCTGGAGGGACCTCGCTGATACCCATGATGCTTTAGGTTACTACTGAGTGACAGATGCTGTAACACTGGCAGAGGTTCAGTGAATTGGATTAGCATTCTCTTTTTTAATTAACAGAAACCTCTGATAAATATTTCAGAACCCTCGGCAATGACCGCGAGCTCACGAGAAGATGCAGTAAGACTTCTGTTACTCTGGCTATTGGCTAATCTTACACACACGAAAACAAATTTTGTTTACCGACTGACTGTGTAATTTCCAAAATGCTGTTTTACTCTGCCACATCTGAAATCAAGCACGTCGAAGGGTCAAAAGGTGCAGCAAAACCAAGCATGCAAACTGACAGCCGTGAGAAACATGCCGAACGCTCTCGCACAAGAACAGACCCTTCCTCGCCTCCTCAACACCCTCTGTGAGTTTCAACATCTGTGTTGTGTGTTAATTAACTGATTAGTCCGAATGGAGAAAGGAGAGCTCGTCTTAACGCTCACAATGCTGCCAACTGTCAGCGCCGCTAGTCAAATGAGCGCTGGAGATGTTTGGACTCTCTGTCACTGTTGAAGCTTGAGTGGATTTTAATTAGCGTGAGGATGATTATACTGATTATGACATGGGTGAGAAAACTCGCTTTTTGTTTTTATCACCGTAGAAATTATGGTGAGATAAAACAGTAATTGGCAGACCCCCTCAAATGTTAATGTAGGACAATGTGAAGATCAGAGGATCAAACATCATAGTCAAATCTCCTGCTGTTGTAAAATACTGATGGGTAGTTGATATGGAAATTAACTTTTTATATTTATTTCTATTTCTATTTCTATGTATGCATTTATTTTTAATTGTATTTAATTTACACCTGAATTTAAAATGACAATTTATAATAGGGCTGTCAAATCAATTAATCGCATCCAAAATTTTTAAATTAAGGTTTAAAATATTTATATATATATTATATATAAATATAATATATAAAATTATATATTATATATAATATAAGAAATTAATATTTTTATTTTTATTTGATTTTAATTTATACAATATTTTGAAATAAAAAATTATAATATTATATTATACATTACACATTATATATATATATATATATATATATAGTTATAAATATAAATATTTTTAATTGTATTTAATTTATTAAATTTAAATTTATACTAGTGCTGTCGAATTGATTAATTACATCCAAAATAAAAATTTTAAAATATTTTAATATTCATATACATTTTTATTTGTATGTAATTTTAATTTACATGCGAATTTTAAATTAAAATTTATAGTAGGGCTGTTGAATCAATTAATCGCAGTTAATCTCAATTAATCGCATACAAAATAAAATTACACAGTACATATATATATATATATATATATCTTAAATATATACATATTTTTATTTTTTATTAGATATTTTAATTGGAATTTTGGATGTGATTAGTTGTGATTAATCGATTTGACAGCCCTAATTTATAAACATATGATATGTATATATAAGGGACTAGAATATGGGCATTATTTTTAGTCGTGTTCAGTTTTCAGTTTTTTTTATGTATTTATTTTTCATTTAATTTTAGTTTACACCAGATTTTTAAATTAAAATAAACATAAAAGGTGTATATTTTAGGTGCAAAATTATTGTCACTATTTTTATATCATGTGACCATGTGATCATTTTCCAGGCCTTTTCTCTATTTTTTCCTTATTCTGTCTCTATTTTTCTCTCTTCTCATTTTCCTCTATTCTCTCTATCTTTTTTTTTTTTTTTGTAGTGTAATTAATTGTGCAAACACACAATAGTCTCATGTTAATGGTTAAATTATCTAAAAATAAAGTTTAGTCCATCATTCATTATAATATTATTTATTTTTTATTATTGCAATTCATTTATTTTAATTTATAATATTTATTTATTATTTATTAATTAATTTTGTGTATATTTTAGGTGCTAAAATACGGTGACTATTTTTAGTCGAGTGTTTAGTTTCCAGACAACACCTATTTTTAATCACCTTTTTAGTTTTTGTAGTTCTTAATTGCTCTTGCAGTGTGACGAATAAATTTAAATGAATTGTCTGCAGCATAAATATTTCATGTATCCCTTCAATTAATATGAGGTCATTAAAAAAAAGCATGAATAATAATGTTTAAATAGAGTAAATTTGGGTATATTGTGCTGCTTTTTGATAGTCATTCAGATGATTGGCTAAACGCTTTCTTAATTTAAAGTTTCTGTCACTTCTTGCAATTTTACAGTTATTCCTTCTAATATATGACAAACCCACACACAAAAATCTCATGCACATACAGTACCAGTCTAGAAATGCATATACTGAAATGTGAGGCACTATTAGTATTATGCATTGAATTTTGAGCTCACACATTAACCGTCAGTCACTCTTGCATTGTGATGCAGGTCCACGCTTCCCCTTAATCTAACTGAGAAATTAAACACTGTTTACTTTGGCTTAAAAACTAACTTAGTCATTTTTTGTTCCCATTCATTAGTGCTGGCAATTTCCTTGTGCAGATGAGAGTGAGAGAGGATTGATTAAATTGTGCATTAAAAATGAAAAGTGTGCGAAAAGAAGGTCACAGAATGACTTTACCCGCTCTGAAGGGCTTTACAACTTTGTACAGTAAGAAGATACGATTGTGTGCATATGCACGATCATATAAATCAAACGACTCTTGATTGATTTCTCCCATGATGAAAAATTGGAGTTATTGGACATCCATCATCATAATGTCTTTTCAGGTTTATTGGGTTAACAAAACTTAAATGAATCATACTGTATCTCTACATCTAGAGATGCACCAAGAAAGTCTCTACGGAATTAATCATATCTTTATCCTAAAGCACCAGATGTTACATAAGTGAAAAAAGCACTGGCATCTGTAGACAGACATGAGGAGGAAGCATCATGGGAATCTGGCAAATTTAGAAATCTCAGCTTTGCTTTTATCACATTTCTCCTGCTAGACCTGTCTAGAGTCGTCTCTCTAAGCACGTTAACGTGATAATCGCGCCGCACGTATGACTGATCTGTCTTTATGCGGGATGTCTCTCGGCAAGGCGATTCCCTCGAGTTCTTCGTGATATCGTGGCATTTGTCCAGTCTCCTTTCAGGAATGACCAATCATTTCCTGTTGTGACAGGCATTTAGATGAATGTGATCTTGTGCTTTGGTGATATGTCACCCCGCGCTAACGGAGTCACGGTAATTATTGCTCTCTGGGGAACGTGATGCATCATCAACGGGGCTCTTGATACGCTGTGAAGATGCATTTGGCATATAGAAAGCTGAGGTCAAGCCATTAAAAAATGGGGTAAAAAGCATAAAAAAGACAAGATCTTGCTGTACAGATGTTGCTTAGGAAGTCAATCTCGAGGTCACATGAGTAAAATTCAACATTTAATTAAAGAAAATGCAAAATGCATTTGTTTAAACCTTGGTTTTTCCTTCAGGATGACTGAAGATTGAAGGTTTGCTTTCAACTGTTATCTGAGTCATTGCATCAACGCTGTTTATCGTCCAGAATTGAATTTCAATAGTTTCATGCCTCTGGCAGCCACTAAACACATTGTGTTCAACACTAACCACATTTATCTTTGGCTGTGATCATGTGTTGTTTCTTTTAACTTGTGGTTTTGTTGTCCCGTTTTACAGGATGAATTCATCTGATGAAGGCATGTTACAACCTGTCCAAGCCGGTGTCCGGCTTCATTGAATAGCCCTGCCTTGGAACAGAATTTGCACTAGAAATGCAGCCTTTGACTTCAACAGAAAAAGAAAAGAGAATGGAGAGCCTCCTCCATTGTAAAAGCTAGTAAGTAAAAGTAAACATTTTATTTTTCTGTCCTAGCCGTGCACAGTTATACGCCTAGTTGCAATTTAGCATTGTATTTTTTTTTTAGATAGATAAAATGTTTTAATTAATGTTTAAAATGCTGTTAGAAATAAAAACTATGCAAATGCATATATTTGTATTTTGGAATATATAATATATTAAATAAGCAATTATATATAAAAATTATATCTTAAAAATAATATTATATAAAATGATACAATTGTATTAAAAAATAAATAAATCAACTTTGGGTATATTTTATTTGATGTATTAAATGCTGTAAGAAAAAATATGTAAATGCATAATTTAATTATATATATTTTTAATATATTTAATATATTACATTAGCATTTATATATAGAAATGATATCTTAAAAATATTTTAAAAATAAAAAAATAAATTTTGGATATAATATATTAAATTAGTAATTATATATAAAACTATATATAGTATATATGTGTATATTTTTAAATAAAAAATATAATAAGAAATTTGTGTGTGTGTGTGTTTTGGATATATATTAAAGGTAATTTATTTATTTGGATATTTATTTGATTGGTAAAATAAAATGCTATAATAAATAAATAAATTATGTAAATACATATATACATATATATTTCATTTGGAATATATAATATATTAAATTAGCAATTACATATAAAAATAACATTTAAAGTATATAAAAAAATACATTTTGGATATATTAAATTAGCTTTTTCATGCTATTTAATTAATTTTGGTTATATATTTAATTCATTAATAAATGAGCAATTATATGTGAAAATTCTATTTAAAAATTACATTAAAAATTGTGTATTTTTTATATCGCTTTTTAAGTTAAAAAATATAATTTTTATAAAATTTCTGTGTGTGTTTTTTAATTTGGGATATATATTTATATATGTGGATATTTGGATATTTATTTTATGTATAAAATGCTGTAATAAATAATGTAATAGCATATATACAGATATAATTAATTTTAAATTAGCAATTATATATAAAACTTATATATTACAGAATATCTAAAAAAATGTTTATAAAATGTATATTTTGGATATATTAAATTATGTTTTTTTTGTACTATTTAATTGATTTGGGTAATATAATAAATTAAATTAGTTATTATATATGAAAGTTAGATGTTAAATTTTTGATATATTAAATGAAATCAACTTTTATGTGATGTGTAAAATGCTGTAAGAAATAAATAAGAAATACAGCATGTCAATATATAAACAATCAAATTGCTAAACTAAGGCAAACTGGCCATCAACCTCTGAAATCACTCAAGAATACGAATAAAACGCTCTGGGCTGCCACTAATGCATTTTTCCTGTCTCATAAGACTAGTGTCGGCCAGCAGAGAGAGGCGAGTATTTAAGCTCAACGCTTTGAAAGCGACATCTCGGCTGAAAGAGTAGCTTTAGACGCTAAGCCCGTCCAGGAGGCCTCAGAGCACACTCTCTAAATCCCACCATTAACGTCCACGGATAAAGGTAACAATGATTCACGCTAAAGCCGATAGCATCAATCGGCAGCATTCGTCACCGGTGGCAGTTGGCCGTCAGCGCAGGTGATTCATTATGCTCAGCTTATTTTAATTAGCTTTCCTGCCACACAGCTAATTGGTCGCGGCTCGTAAGCAGAAAAGAGCCTGTGCCTCGAGGCGAGGTGTTAAGACGACTAGAGCGCTTATATCAAATCTGATTTAAGTAATAAGCATTTTCAAAAGGCCAGCTGGCCATCAGTGCCAGGTACATGTCATGTGACCTTTTTAAAAGGCGTACGCCGAAATGTTGCGGCGAGGCAACAAAGCGCGTGTTAGCGAACGGTTTCTGTCGCCTCTCTTCTTCTCTTCGGTGAATTCAGATGAGCTAGATTTTGCTTTTATTGTGAGAAGAAAGCAATATCAGATCAGAGGCTCCTGACAGCTTCAGGAAGGCAAGTTATTTGTGAGTATCTTATCAGCAGCTGTGGCAGCAGACGTATGGCGTGACTTTATCTGTGACAGAGGAAGGCATCACGCGCAAACACACACAAACAGGCGTGTGCAGACACATGACGGAGGAGGGTCTCGCACTCTTCAGACTACGGCGCTTCAAACGCGCCTGCACCTTCATACGCAGCACGTATCGTACCACTGATCTGTTTACTTGCAGGAGAACGAGGAAGGAGGGGAAAAGCTCAGATTTTAATTTTGAGCACAGTTGCTTCGTTACAAATAGCAGTTCGTTCAAGTTTACAAATGGCTCAAGGCTGTGCTCAAAACAATATACTAGAGCAATATTGGCTGTTATCATTTGATGTGTCACACACTTTATTGTCCAACATTGCATATAATAAAGGAGATGCATAGTGTATTACTCAGAGATTGCTTTTTCATAGCTGAGAAACATAATTTCTCATTTATGCTGCATTCAGTGTTATTTTAGTATTATGTATGTACTATTAGGTATTTATTTTTTAAATATGTTTTCAGTTTTCATTTCAAGTATTTTGTGTGTGTGTGTGTGTGTGTGTGTTTTTTCATTTGTTTTTAAATATTTCTGTATACATTTACCTTATTTTTAATTCTGTCTTTGTAATTTTAGTACTTGAAGTTATTTATTTATTTTTAATATAGTAATTTTTTAATTAAACTTACTACATTTATTTTATTTCAATTATAGCATTTTTAAATAGTTTTAGACTATTAGAATATTAACTTTGTCATCTATTATCATTTACTTATTAAATATTCATATATACTTATTTTTAATTCTGTATTTGTAATTTTAGCACTTTAACTTTATTATCTTTTATTGTTTATTTTTTTTTTTTTTTTATTACATTTATTAAATTTACTAATTTATTTTAGTTACTTGCCTTGCCAATTTTCATTTAAACTTTTTTTAAGTTTAAGTTTTTCATGTAATATTCTTAATTAATTATATTTCAAGTACAGATTTTATTAAAACATTAACTTTTGATGTTTATTATTATTTAGTTTTTGTTAAATTTTAAATTACATTTTATTTTTTATTTTATATTTTCTCTTTTCATTAAAGAAGTAATCTTTTTTTGTGTGTGTTTATGTATGTATTTATTTATTAAATTTACTGAATTGACTTTAGTTACTTAGCATAGCAATTGTTTAAATTATCATTTAAGCTTTTTTTGTTTAAGTTTTTCATGTAATATTCATAATTATTATTTTTTTAATTACAGAAATTGTTTATTAGTAGGTTATTAGTAGATTTCGGATTTAGTTGTTTTAGTACTTCAACTTAAACTAAATGAAAATAACATTTTTTTAATGTTTTTTTTATTTCAGTTAATGTTGATTTCATTTCAGTTAATGACATTTCCATGTTTTTAGTTTTAGTTAATGATAATAACCCTGGGTTCACCTAAAATTACTTGAAATGGTAATAAAAATAAATACAATTGTTGATATAGTATAATGACAGGTGTCAGGACAGTTCAAATGCTGCATTTCTATTTATGTAGTGTTGTGCTGAATAGAGCCGCTCACTGTCAAATCTCATTGGTCCAAAATCTCCCTCCACATAGGTGTTTATTATTAAACATCAAACATGTGAATTGGTTATGACTGTGTCCCGTCAGACCGACAAATTTAGTTTAGGAAGAAAAGTTTGAGTTCATGCTGAAATGTCTGATCTTGGCGTCTTGGCAGATCTGAGAATAGTTTAGGACATTGTTGAGATGTTTCTTGAAACTTCACAGGAGACGTACTTGAGTTTTTTTCCTCAGGAAAAAATCAGAGAAGCAGGAGACACAAGTCTCCAGTTGCTTTCCACTTAATGTCATTGTCTAGGAGAAACAATAGAGATATTAAAAAAGATCTCATTTTTGATTTTTCTTTCCTACGGGGTGGACACCTTAAATAGAATTTGACTAAGTGAATTTGCCCGAGACGCTTTTGCTCGAAGCGTTTTCAACAAAACTATCAGTGTGCTCTGAAATCGTATAGCCCTGGAAGCTCTACGGATATCACTTGCACCATTTATACTGCGGTACAAAACTGTGGGTGTCAGACTCGCCTTCAGCCTGTCTGCTGTCCCGGCCTACGTAGCTCCGAGAGATGGCAGGCGGAGTAAATTGAACTGATCTGTGTTGATTAAGGTTGAACTGAGGGCAGAAGAGAGCAGGGACGCGAAGGTCACCCCCTTTATCTATAATCACATCACAGCGGAGCTCTACTGGTGGATCAGCGTCTCATAATTACTCATTATTCATGAGTCGGTCAGAGAGAGAGATTCACATGATGTACTGGTCCCTTGCGATCCTGAAATGGCAGCTACAGGAGATGTTTAGTTAGAATAATGACATAAATGTTAATCCTGATGTTCAGACAAGTAATGAACCACCTGTGTTTGTTCCCGGCTGTTAAAACACGGCGAACTAAAATGCAGAGATTAAAGGTTAAAACACCCTTGCTCATCAAAACGTGTTGGCCTCTTTTCTATGCCTGCCGGATCACACGGTTTTAGGGGATCAATATCCAATCCTTTTTATTACGGATTAATCCTCGAATATCCCAGCTTCATTAAAACTATATCTGACAGTTGCTATGTTCACAATGCATTGCTACTGTATTGTGCAATAAAATACTTTGCATTCTGAGCTTAACCATAAAACAGTTGCATGCAATTCAGCGAGTGGCATCTCTAAAATAAATGCAAACTCTAGATGACGCACAAAGTTAAGCTACTTGGCACAAGCTGATCGGTTCATGTTGCATACGCAGCCAATAAGCTTGCTTTGCATTTAAATAGCTGGTTAGCATCCACTAGAGCAGTTCCTCTGAAACCCTCCACCTCCCCAGCTCCACCTGTGTAGATCTTCTGTGGGTTAATATATATGGTACTTATGTCTTAAATACATGCAATCCTTATCTAGTTGTGTAATATTGTGAACTCTTTGACTAACTGCTTTGTTCCTTTGGATAAAAGCATCACCCTCTTCTTGCATTTCTCCTCTTCTTATTGCTAGGAAAAGCATTGAAGACTTACATGGCTTCTCTTGTCGCCCTTTGACTAATTACAACCAAAAGCCGCACAATGTCGCACAACGTATCAGTATTTTACATGTGACCCTGGACTACAAAACCAGTCTTAAGTCGCTGGGGTATATTAGTGGCAATAGCCAAAAATGCATTGTCAAAATTATTGATTTTTCTTTTATGCCAAAAATCTACTGTAAATATATCAAAACTTAATTTTTGATTGGTAATATGCATTATTAAGAACTTAATTTGGACAACTTTAAAGGCACTTTTCTCAATATTTTGTTTTTTTTTTTTGCATCCTCAGATTCCATATATTCAAATAGTTGTATCTCGGTCCAGTATTATCCTATCCTAACAAACCACATATCAGTGAAAAGCTTTTTTATTCAGCTTTCATGTAATATATAAATATCAATTTCGAAAAATTGACCCTTATGACTGGTTTTGTGGTCCAGGGTCACATATTATATTAATATACACAACTATATTAAGTTGCGTTGTGGTAAAATAGCAACCGGTAGCACCAGTAGCACACTGAGTGCAACCATTTCACGTCATCGATATAATTGCACCCCTATAATCCAGAATATTTATAAAACAATGTGGATTTTTTAATATAACTTAAATATTTCATGTTTTCTACTACATATTTCAGTAAGTGACATAATTTATGTCATATTAAGCCATACAAGTCTTAATACCCGGGGTTCCCTTTAAACAGTCTCATTCAATGTTTTCTGTAACCCTCCACCTCCCCAGCTCCACCTGTCTAGTTTTGCTACAGGATTTGTTTATTGTCCATTCATGCATCTGAAGCACTATATTTTAAATGCTCACAATAGCGTCTGTTTATCTGCTGGCGTTAGCAGCAGCAAATATGTCTAGTCCCTCAAAACCAAATATATTAACATGCTATTTCGAGTATCGTCATTATTGAAATGATTTCAATGTTTAGATTTGTTTTGAAAGTGATAACCACTTATATTTTGCTTTGTTCATCATGGTGGTAGTCTGGAACATCATGAGGGTGAGTAAATAGAATTTTTATTTTGGGTAAACATTGTCATATCTGTCCTTGTAAATCTTTTTGTTGTACAGTACATTTTATAAAGGACATTGCTATTATATCATGCTTATCTTTTGATGTGAAGTATCATCTGAATGAGCTTTTAATGTGGAAATAACCCCAAGGACATTCTTGCTTGTGCAACCGATTGCATCAGTTTTTCCCACACTACGGTCCATTATTAGACACGATTATCACTGGAAAAGGGACAAACCAAAAGACCACAATTCAAAAAAAGAGTCCTATTTATCCTTTGATAAATCCTGTCCCTTTCAATCGGTAGTGTCTAGAGAACCAGAATAGATAGCAGTCAAATTCATCATCGCCTCATATCTCATATAGAGTTCTGCTGCAGTGCACACAGTTTATTACAATGCCTCATGAAGCTGTCTCCTCAAAGTGTTCAGAGAGAACGAAGCTCATTCAAATGGCTTTGATGCCGATCTGAAATTCAATTGCATCGTGTCAAAGAAGAGCCAAGTCCCAAGATGCCTGCCGCTTGAAGCGCCATCCCTCTCTTTTGTTTTTTTCTCCAACCATTTAAGTACTATTGTTAGCTGTTGGGAGCAAAAACAGTTTTCAGTCCTAAAAAAAAAAGGGAGGAGGTAATATGGAGGTTAACACAACATTGCACTTAGTTTAATGAAGAACAGACAGAGAAATGGTACATTGTGTCTCTGCTCCAGATTCGTGTTGCTCACCCACCTTAAGCGTAGCTCTTTTAGAGGAAGACAAGGAGCAGAAGATAAAGGTGACAGCTAAAGATATACATTGGCGTGATAAAAAAGTTAAGTCGTCTTCTTCTAAGACACATTTCCTTTGGCACCGTGGCCCCGGCTGTGGAGCCAAAGCAGTCATTATGGGTGAAAAACTGTCCCGGTTCAGGGCCCTGACTTTATTGGAATTGCTCGTAAGTGTCACTACGTCACACTTGTCCCCTGAGGTGTATTACTCCATGGTGAAATAAGTGCTGGGTGATAAAAGAAAATGCTCTATAAGACGTATCGATGCCAGAGGGAGCCCGCAAACGCCAAAACGGTACTGCACAGCTGTATGGACAATATATTGGCAGAAATAAAATTGGCTTTGAGCAAGTCGGTGGAACACAGGTTCTCTGATCAGATAATGTTTGAGCTTTATGAGCTTTACAGCCTAAACCGAGAACTTGAATACGAGACGGTTCAGTTAAATTAAAAAATACTGAATGATGTTAGGTTCGGTTAATCGTTCCAATGCAGACTGAAATTGGACTGAAATTGACCAATTTCTTTTTAGTGAATCAGCTATAATCAAGTAATCTGTGTAGTTTGGTTCCTCAAATTCTTATGAGCCGATTCTTTTTGGTGAATGTGATTTCACCAAGTACAACATGTTCATGGATCAACATCCTTGTTGATCCTGGAACAACATTTCAATCAACCAATCAGAATTAAGGAATAACTTTTCAGGAAATGTCAGTTTTAGGCTTATGATCAGAGTTAGATTTTTCTACCCCCTTTTTAATCAGCTATCATTTCCCTCTGATATTAGGAATAAATTATGGTCAGGGTTAGGTTTAGGGGTAAGGATTGGGTTAAGTCTATATTTTGGAGAGTAATGGTGATCCAGGATCAACAAAACATGTTGATCCAGGAACATGTCTTACTTAAATCACAGCGACCAATTCTTTTTGGTGAATCAACTACATACAGCGCAATCTGTGTAGTCTGATTCCCTGAATGAATCATTCTTATGAGCCGATTCTTTTTGCTGAATCAACTACATATAGCGTAATCTGTGTAGTCCGATTCCCCGAATGAATCATTCTTTTGAGCCGATTCTCTTTGCTGAATCAACTACATACAGCGCAATCTGTGTAGTCCGATTCCCCGAATGAATCATTCTTATGAGCCGATTCTTTTTGCTGAATCAACTACATACAGCGCAGTCTGTGTAGTCCGATTCCCCGAATGAATCATTTTTATGAGCCGATTCTTTTTGCTGAATCAACTACATACAGCGCAATCTGTGTAGTCCGATTCCCCGAATGAATCATTCTTATGAGCCGATTCTTTTTGCTGAATCAACTACATACAGCGCAATCTGTGTAGTCCGATTCCCGAATGAATCATTCTTATGAGCCGATTCTTTTTGCTGAATCAACTACATACAGCGCAATCTGTGTAGTCCGATTCCCCGAATGAATCATTCTTATGAGCCGATTCTTTTTGCTGAATCAACTACATACAGCGCAATCTGTGTAGTCCGATTCCCCGAATGAATCATTCTTATGAGCCGATTCTTTTTGGTGAATCAACTACATTCAGCGTAATCTGTTTAGTCCGATTCCCCGAATGAATCATTCTTTGCACATATTCTTTTTAGTTAAAAAACAGCATAACTAGTCTCATGCATAATTCTAATGAGTCGGTTCTTTTTTTAGTGAATCAAACATAATACAGCTTACAGTTTACTATGTTGAGGATTAAATCAGTGTAATTATTAACTGGTTGTTCATATGACAAATGAGACATAATGAGCTTTTCCAGTAGTAGGCTAATGCATTAGGTAATGTTAACAAATTGAACCGTATTGTAAAGTGTTAACATGACAACTAATTTTAGCATCCTGCTTTATGGGGGATTCTGTACTGTGAAATAGGAAGAGTCAGAATTTGTCCCATGAGTTTTGTGAACATGGAACTTTCTTGGCTGTAATAAAACAGTGTTTGGAGTTTCTCCTCTGACAGGTTGAAGCAGACAAATGAGGAGATTCGCAGCCCACCTGAAGCCCAGGAGAACGCCGCCCGAGCAGGCATGCCAGCGGAGGCCCCTGCTAATTATCAGGCCCCTCTTCATGACTGACATCTGCCTCCTACCCCTCTATTAGGACATCAGCAGCAGCTTGAAGAAAAAAAAAACAAGGAGAAACCACACAACAAGGAGGGCTTCCACTATGCTCTGTAAGCACAACATCGTGACTTTGTGAAGGTGGTATCTGTTTTTATTTTACACAATTAATGATGTATTTTAGTGCTTGAAGACTGTTGTGGGTTTATGGCGTGATAACTGAGGTCCATCTGATGACGGATGCAGTGTGTTTTATGATGAGAGGCTTTCTAATCATTAAGATCAATGCAGAAAGTAATTTATTCAGGGTCATAAGCTAATTGGAGCCAGTTTAACCCTTATGAATTTGCCAAATGTGCTTTCAGATGTGTATAATGAACTTGTATAATTAGAATGGGTAGCGTTATTGTGTTATTTTAAGAAATGCAAAGTCTTCTTAAAATGTTGATCAAAATATGAACTGAAATCCAAGTTCAGCTGCAATTATTCCAGCGTGGTGCCTAACAGGTGATTAAGTCTCTATTTTCTGGCCTCCTGGTGTGAGAAGTAATACTGATGTCGACTCCGGAGATTGTAGGCATGGTGATGGTTCGTCTGTCGAGCGGCTGCCCTTTGATGACCCTGTCCGTCTGAGGCATCTGCGGCTCACTGGAGCGTTTCTTGGCCGTCTCATGCTCTATCAGTCCCAATGACGGAACACAGCACCCGACTGGACCCGCATGGCCATAAGGGGTGCTGGAGTCAACCCGATCCGACAGCCTAGCTCACCCCTCTGGTCTGAGGGTCAACGCTGGGGTCATTCAGCACCTAGAGTCACCCTGGGTAATGCTGGATGCACTCATGATATTAAGACTCCATAGATGTCCTTTCGATTGGCAGTGCACACTAGGACAGGTTCAATCAAAAGGTAATGCAAAATATCCTTTGAGAACCAAAAAAGTGGTGCATACTATTTTAGCCCTAAAAATGAACAGCAGTACATGCTAATTGCATTATTGCATAATTATTGCATACGCTAATTGCATAATTGCATTCTTGCAGTATGCATTCAAGTGTGCATTCTTGTAGTACTTAAAAATATTGTGTATTTACTAAAAGAATGCAAGCTATTTGTAGTGCCAAGTAAATAGCAGTCCATACTAGTACATACTAAATAGTAATGTTAGTACATTATAAATAATGGTTGTAGCACAAACTAAATAGCAGTACATATTAATTGTTGTGCATTCTTAAAAGTAGAATATACAGTACTATATGCATACTGTACTTGGTAGTTGTAGTATTTAGAAGTACTGTGTATTTACTGAACTAATGCAAGCTCTTTGTATTGCTAACTTAATAGCAGCCTATACTAGTACGTACTAAATAATATTTGTGCATACTGTTTGTAGTCCATATTTGAAAATAATACTACTAGTAACATACATACCAGAAAGTACCACTCTAGTTGTGTTCTTTGAAAACCAAATAAGTAGTGCATACTATTTGTGGTGCAAATTAAATAACAGTACATGCTAATTGTTGTGCATTCTTGAGAGTAGAATATACAGTACTAGTTATATACATACTGTACTTGGTAGTAGTACACTAGTTGTAGTAATTAGAAATAATGTGCATTTATCAAAGTAAGGCAAACTCTCTGTTGTGTTAACTAAATAGCAGTCCATACTAGTGCGTACTAAATAATATTTGTGCATACTGTTTGTTTTCTATAGTTGAAAATACTAGTACTAGTACTAGTTACATATACATACTAGAAAGTAGCACTCTTTGAAAACCATATTAGTAGTGTATACTGTTTGTGGTGCAAATTAAATAGCAGTACATGCTAATTGTTGTGCATTCTTGAACGTACAATATACTGTACTAGTTATATACAAACTGTAGTTGGTAGTAGTACACTAGTTGTAGTACTTAGAAGTAATGTGTATTTACAAAAGTAATGTGAGCTCTTTGTAGTGCTAACTAAATAGTAGTCCATACTAGTACGTACTAACAGTAGTTGTGCATACTGTTTGTAGTCCATATTTGAAAACAGTACTAATACTAGTTACGTACATACTAGAAAGTAGCACTCTAGTCGTATCCTTTGAAAACCAAATAAGTAGTGCATTTATACTATTTATACTATTCATACTAATACTGTATATTCTACTTTCAAGAATGCACAACATTTAACATGCATTGCTATTTAGTTTGCACCTCAAATAGTATGCACTACTACTTAACGTTTTCAAAAAATACTACAGGTTTTCACAGGATGAAAGTAGAGTGCTAATTCCAGTATGTACTGTACGCATTACTTTAGCAAATACACATTACTTCTAAGTACCTCAGCTAGTGTGCTACTCCCAAGTATGTACAGTATATAACTAGTACTGTATATTCTACTTTTAAGAATGCACAACACTTAGCATGCACTGCCATCTAGTTTGTGCTACATTTAGAATGTTTAGAATATTTAGAACATATTTAGAATGTTTAGAACATTTAGAATATTTCGAAAGTTTTAAAAATCTCTAATACCCTTGAAACCCAAAAACATAGTACATACTATTTGTAGTGCAAACTAAATAGCAAGTACATAGCAAACAATGTTTATACAATATTTTATATTTGATTTTCAGTTAACATTTATTTTATTTTACGTAACATTTTTGTGGTTTTATAGTACATGCTACATACTGTAGATTGTAGTGCATACTACTAGGAAGCAAGCAAAGATACTAAATTATGCATTCAGAATAGTGTATGCAGTATATCGATATTCTACTAAAGGTGAGAATGTATGTGTGTTTTTTTTTTAAAGCTCCTAAATGGTTTGCAGTGCAGGGAACGGGAGTCACTGTGCCCTCGGCTCCTGCTGAAGACAGCTATCAGACACAACAGGGTGATGCTGCCTTCAGTTGCCATGGAAATCCAAGTTAGTAGACCACATGCAACAAGGTTCAGTGGCTCAAAAAATCTCAAATGAACTGATGGAACAGTCTGCACGCAATTAATTCCCGCACTGCTTTCAACTGTTTGCTTTGTAAATGAATGCCTTCTATCTGAGTTCAGCTCCCTGTAGTTTACTATACACTTTTCTAAATTATCATTCTTGAGGCATGCGGCTGTCTTTCATGTCACTGTACAGTTGCTGAATCTAGGTTGCATACAGATGTTATTTTCATTGCTAATCACTGTTATTTTTAAACTGAGGTGTCAGTGTTCAGCGGATGAGCTGGTGTGTGGATGCCGAAACTACACTTTCTATCTCCATAGTCATGCATTCTTACAATATTAAACATTTTGCCCAGTAAACATATAAATCATAATTTCTTTATACTACAGCATGCGACTATTTGACGTCACAGCTCAGGATAGTTGCTAGTGAAGAGCTTAGGATGAGATTGAGATAAATGGGAATGTTATAGTGTAGATTTCTCCAGGTTTTATTATGGATGTTGTTGTTCTCAGTGCACTGTTGTGCAACGATGTTAAACTCTGACCCCTAGTGGTGGACTGTGATACAGGGGTTACTGTTTGAGAAGCTTCAAACGAACACAAGAGGGATGATTCACTTTGACTGCTGTAGAGTGTTATGAATGTAAACAGTTGGGATTGAACAGTTTGTGATCTGTAAGATAGCTAAATGTTCAAAAAGACAAACCTTGAGACTATATTGCCTTTGGTAGCCATTTGATTTTTTTGTTGTGTCTTCACTTCGTGCAATATTTTTGCAAGGTGTGGTCAGGCACTAATTAGAGTGACCAAATGCTATTGTGAACAGATTTTAGAAATGTGAATTGAGGAGATTTCCTATTCAGTGGTCAAAATGTTATTGAAATATCAGTTGTTCCTACCTATAAATAAATAAATAAATACACTTTTGTATGGGCGCCCATTTCCGCACTGAATAAAAAATTTAAAATAGGTGATTGTGACTTTTTATCTCACAATTTTGACTTATAATGTATATAAACTTGTGAGGTATAAAGTCAGAACTTACTTTTTTCTCAGAATTGCGTGATGTAAACTCACAATTCAGACTTTTTTCCCAAAATTGTGAGATGTAAACTCAAAATTGCGAGTTATAAAGTCCAGTTTTGATGGGGAAAAAAGACGTTTTCAAAATTGTGAGTTTATATCTCGCTTGCAATTGCATGTTATAAAGTCAAAATTGCGAGATTTAAACTCGTAATTCTGAGAAAAGTCAGAATTGTGAGATAAAAAGTCGCAATTACCTTTTTTTTAAATGTTTTATTCATTGGCGGAAACAGGCTTCCGTATTTTTTTCCATAGTTTTTGTTAAATAATAATAAATTAATTATTATTATTATCATTTTTATTTAGTTTCAATTTAATTATTTGACAGATTAATTTGTTAAATAATAATAATAATAATAACAATACTATATTATTAATTACTACTACACTTTTATTATAATTAATATTTTTATGCTGTTTGTGGAATGACCTTAGTTTTAATGCAGTTCACCAAAAATGACACTGAAAAATATTAAATATTAAACATTGCAAGTAGCACACAGATCAAAACAGTATTACATTAATTATAAAAAATAAGACATGACAAAAAACATTGCAAAAATATTATACAATAACTGCATCTAACAAATATTTTAACATTGTCTAATTGTATTTAATATTTTCAATTTCAGTTTCATATACTGTAAAAAATTGTTATGCGAAGTCATGTTTTTTTTTCATAACTTTAACTCATCACAAATTCAACTTTTAAGTTAGATGAGATTCAACTCAATTTTTAAGAAGAAAAAATATATATAATTTATCATTTTTTATTCATATAATTATTTATAATTATTAATATAATTGTTATATAAATATTATTATTTTTTAAAATATATTTATATTACATGTACAGCCAATCTGATTATACTTAATTTAAGGCAACATCTGAACTTAAGTTTTTAAGTTGAAAGAGATGGACTTTTCTTTTTATTTTTTACAAAGTATCAACTTTTTACTTTGCTTTTGGAAATGGATCTTTATTATCCCTAATTATTATTTATTATTTTGAATTTTGTAATTTATTATTTTATTATTTGAATTGTATTATTATTTACATCATTATTTATTTTCTATCATTTTAAATATACACTAATATTACTAGTATTGTTTGTCAATGAGCATTGGTTTGAGGGGAATAAAAGACCATATTTCATTACACTACTACATTTTTCATAGTCGAAATTCTCATTTTAGAAATCAAGTCACTTTATTGTCAGCCTTCAGTGCTTGAAGTTTAACACTCCCACTGATAATAAAAAGCCGTGTGCTTGAAGTGTTGCAGGTGTATCACAAGGGAAAAATAAATTTCCTTTCATCTATCCACATTTTTCTCAAAGCTACCATCCACAGCAGCACTGGATCGAGGGCAGATGTTTCTCTCAATAGCTCACATCCCTTTAGCATAATGATCAAGTGCAGCTCCAGTTAAATATTTGATAGTCGGGCCCAGTGCGTATATATGTGTGTGTTTGATGTTTGTTTGGTCCTGTCACACTGGGGCTGTTTGAGGTCAGATAAACGCTGTTCCTGATTCCACAGGAGGGAAAACACAACCCCGGATGCTCCTCACGATAGGCCAAGAGATTGTTTGAAAAAGCCCCGCTTCAGATAAACACCCTGAATATGAGTTACCGAAAAAAGAGCATGTCAAAACACAGCAACAAGTTCTCGCTTCTGTCTCCTATCAAGAAAAACATGTTCTCTCTGCCCCGGGAACGGGCGCTCTCATCCGTGTTAAACAGTCGACTCCCCCCTGAGAGCTGGGGCGAAGACAGAAAGCGAGCGAGTGTCCCGAAGGCTAACCGCTCGCTCACGTCCCGCAGAGAGCGACGACGCCATCCGCGACTGCTGGAGCTTTCTCTGATCACTCGAGCGTAATGCAATGGATCTCGCTAAGCGTAACCCGTTTTCTGCAGCGCTGCTGAGCTAAATGATACCGCTGGGTGGCATTTCCTTGCTCGAACGCTCACCTCGGGTGTTTGATATGCATGTAGACTCACTGGTGCTGTTCGGGTGTTTCACCCACTACAGTCTGTTTAGGATTTTGCTAGTGATTTGTAACGCCACACGCGTTAAAAGTGGATTTATCAAGACCTCCTGCATGGTGGGAGATCACTGACATTTTAGCTGTAGTACTTAGACTAAATAGGAGTCAATGCTGGTACAGTACATTCTAAATAGTAATACATTAAAGTGTCTAAATAGTGCATAATCGTTGTAGTCAGTAGCTACATACTGTACATACTAGAAAATATAAGTTGATAAACCAACTTAAAAATGCTACACTTTAAAATGTAGTGCATGCCACATGTAGCACACACTAAATAGCAGTTATACTATTTATAGAACCGGTTTCATTCAGATACTATTATAGTTTTTATTAATATTATGAGTTAATTTTAATTGTTAGATTTTGTTTTCATTTTAATTGTAAGTAATTTTGTTGTTTTTGTTATTTTTTTATATTTCTATATAGTTTTTGTTCATTTTAATTTTTGTTTGTCATTATTTAGTCATATTTAGAACCGTTTTTCAATCATTGAGATACTATTATAAGTGTTACTGATGTTTGGAATTTTTACGTTTTTATTTTTAGATTTTGTTTTAATTTTGAATTTAAAATTTTTAGATCCTTTTTATAATTATTCAAATATTATTATAGTTTTTATTAATGTTTTGAAGCTGTTTTTATTTTTAGATTTTGTTTTGTTTATTCATTTTGTTGTGTGTTCTTGTAATTTTTTTTATATTTCTGTTTAATTTTTATTTTTGTTTGTCATTTTTAGAACCTTTTTATGATTATTCAACTATTATTATAGTATTTATTGATGTTTTGCATTTGTTTTTATTTTTAGATTTTGTTTGGTTATAAATTTAAAGTTTTAGTCATTTTGTTGTGTTTTTGCATTTTGTAATTTTTCTTTTTTTTTCGTTTTAGTCTCTTTTCTGTCATTTTTAGTTCATTTTTATTTTCGTTTCAGTCTGTAAGTATAAACTAAGTAAAAATGAGAGATGTTGCTTTGGCAATCAACTAAAATAAAATAAGTTTAGAGTTTATTATATTTCAGTATCTGTGTTGTTTTAGTATAGTTCAGATATTATTCAGCTATTATAATTTTTATTAGTATTTGTTTGTATATTTTTTTATTTAAAATTTTTACTTTAATTTTGGTTTTAGTTTTGTATTTTTGTTTTGAGTTTTTGTCTTTTTTTATTTCTTGAAGTAGTATTTTGTTCTAAAATGCACTCCATTAATATATGTTTTACTTACAACTTTGAAAAAAAAAAAACTTTTTATACCGTATAGATAGCACTGTGTGGCATTTCCTTGGCTGAAGACCAGCCTTGGGTGTTTATTATGCAAGCCTATGGACTTGCTGCCGCTGTTGGGGTGTTTCACCCGCTATGATTTACAGCCTGTTCAGGATTTTGCAAGCGATTTGTAACGGCGCATGCATTAGAAGTGGATTTATCAAGACCTCCTGCATACTGACATTTTGGAGCATGAAAACCCTGGCGTCCCATCCACGTCTAAACCCGCTCGCTTACAAGTGATTAGCGACTTCATTACCCATGAGCCACTCCGTCACTCTGGCTAGGCCTGTTTTCGGCAAGTGGATGCCGGCGGTGATGGACGGGGAGTGACGTCAGGCTCGCTGCTAATGGGGTGGGCATTTGAGAGCAATTTTCCCGATCTGCGTAGGGTCACTTGGGAATTGCTTAATGGGAAATCGTTATGCAAATCCAATGTAATTAAAACGGGAACCACATGACTCAGAACCTAGAGAGAGTGTGTGTGTGTGTGTGTGTGTGTGTTTCGTGGGTGTTAATTTACATCATTAAGCAGGCAAATTAGCACTAGCCGGAATGAGCAGCTGATTATTTTAGGTTCATGTCTGATAATATGTTGGTGGGGGGTAAAAAAGGCCATAACAATTCCAGAACGTTCAAGCTGAACATTATTCGTGAAATATACTTGGCAGTGAAAGGGCCCTTATTTTGGAGTCACTTAAAAGGGAATTATTTCATGCATTAATGATAGTTTGGATGGGTTATTATGCTGTTGGTTAAGAAGCCGCGCACAAAATTATCATAATGAGGGGGGCAATCCCACAGTGGGCTTGTATTGACATTATTACACAAACCAAGAGTAAGAAATCACTTTAATGCGCCGTAATAACATTTCCTGGAGCACAATATTGTTTCTGCTGCAGATCTGTTCGGTGCTGAGGTTTTCTGTTGTTTCGTAAATGAAAAACACGACGGCTTTCACGCTCATCCAGGAACATGCATATAAGAGCTGATAAATTATTGTCAACAGATCTCGGATTTGTATATTCTCATAGGAAAGAAACATCGCAAATAAGATCTTCTAATTGTTTCTTCCTGACAGCAGTGAGATGGAGAGCAAATGCACTTTTGTTTTCTTGAGGAAAGTTAGATTTGTTTTGCATTTGTCTCCAGGAGAGATCTTAATGATAAATACAACCATTCAGAAAGTTTAGAATTGCTAAGACTATTTACTATTTATGACAGACGTCTTAAATGCACACCAAAGCTGCTTTATCTGATAAAAAAATGAAATATTTTTACAATTTAAAATAACTGTTTTATATTTGAATATATTTTAAAATGCAATTTATTCTTGTGATGCAAAGCTGAATTTTCAGTACTGTCACATAATCCTTTGGATATCATTCTAATATGCTGATTTGCTGCTCAAGAAACGTTTATTATTATCAGTGTTAAAAGCAGCTTTGCACTCCATAAAGTTTGTCACATTTGAATAATTTAATGCATCCTTGCTGAATAAAAGTATTAATTTCTTTCAAAAACACAAAAACACATATAGAAACTCAGTGTAAGTCTTCTGGGGCTGTATTACAGAAACATGCTGGCTCAGAATCCGATATTATCTCTTTAGTAACCAAAGCTAATTTTGCTTTGGAAGTAAAACTTTTTCACATCTTAACTTGCAAATGAAGTTAAGAAGTTTCTGTCATACAGCCAGGGTCTGAGTCATGCAGTTTTCCTCTGGGTTTGTTTAGAAGAATATTCAGTATATAAAACAGAAGAACTGATAAACAAATTACTGTAAATGTGTGCATTTCTAGCAAGAACTCAGAACACTGTATAAGGGCCTAGAAATTCCATAACAAACCTCCAGACTATTTTAACAACCACCCAGCTGCTACAACTACAATTTAGCCACTACCTGTCTAGCAATTCTGTAGCAACCACTAAAGCCCTGGTTTTGAAATGCATTTTCGTTGATCTAATCACAAGTAGACTACACTAAATAGTTGAAATAGTGGAAAATGCATTCGACCGGATTGCTTTCACAGTGCAGATTCTCATGTGGTTAAATGCATTCAAACAGCCACTAAAGACTGCCTCCTCACTGCCTACTCACCTAATGCGTAAACATTACGGGATGTGTTGTTGAAGCGTGCTAGCCAGATGGGATTTAAACTTTGCCGTAAGTTTGGTTTGAAGCCAAAAAAACATAAAAAGCACAATGATCTCTTACCAGTCCTGATTCGAACACAAACCCACAGCGTTCAGCATAGAGCTATCAGATCGGAAACGGAAGCTGCTGCCATTGTCATTTTCCATTGTCTCCTTTAGTGGTGGACAATAGAGACAGATTAAAACACCAGGTGTAAATGGGAATGATCTAAAAGGGTTGCCCCTATTTTCTTAATGAGTCATGGGTGTGTTTTGGGCATAACGTGCATTAAACCAATCAGAGTCTCATCTCCCATTCCCTTAAAGAGCCAGCTGCGCTTGTGGATTCACTATTTAGATGTCGGAATTTGCTAGAAAAAAGACTGAATGCTTCTCCAGAGAGCAGGGCCGGCGCAAAGAGGGGGTATTCACGGGCCAAGACCACTCAGATGAGTTACTGTGCACCCCCTTTCCATCCTCTCCCCTCCTTACTGAACGTGATCGTTTTGGAAAGTGAAAGTGAAACCGAAAAAACAGCTCCCATAAGAAAGCAATTGACTATCCATTATAGTAATAATCTTTTACATTGTAAGCCTTTCATTTTTAATATTTGGCATGTTTGTGTGCTGATGCGTGTCCCTGTATGTGTAATAGGCAGAGTAACCTGGCTATAGGCGCATATTAGTAACATGCTTTTTAAAGGGGTCCTATTGTGCTCTTTTTTGTCTTGATTTTGTTTTGGGGTGTACTAGAACATGCTTTCATGCTTGGTGGTTCGAAAAACACATTATTTTTAACATAATTTACATTATTACAATACATTTCTCCCAGCATGGCACATAAGGCACATTAGTTTCCAGGTTTAATGAAGGCCCGCCTTCCGAAAAACGAAATGTGTTGTGATTGGTTAACTCTCCCACTGCGTTGCGATTGGCGAACAGCTTAGACGGTGTTTCAGTATTGCCACGCCCATTGCCGAAAAAACAAGTTCTGTGTAAAACTGTTAGTGCACAGTAGATTAAAGTGATTCTTATGTTTTAAATATGGATATTTTTCATACAAAAACGCATCGATTCGCTAAAGGGGTCCTTTATTAACCCCCCGGAGCCATGTGAGGCACTTTTTATTATGGATGGATGCATATTATTGGACTTGTTTTGGACTGATGAGGAGAAACACCCGTCTATGCCATTCTAAAGCTTGGGAGTGCCAGGATAAATTTTAATATAACTCCGATTGCATTCGTCTAAAAGAAGGAAGTCATATACACCTAGAATGCATGGAGGGTGGGTAAATAATATGCTACAGTAGTGTTGGGTCCTGTCGTCAGGCTGCGAGATCGCCAATACATGATATTATCGTGCTAATGTATTTAATTATTTACATACTTAGTTTCATTGCCTGAAAAAAGCTCCAGCATAAGGCTAAAAGAAGCCGGACATTATCAAAGAACATCATCACTGATTAGCCTAGCCTATTACAGTGCAAGTTTATGCATTTTAAAAAGCACTCGCATTATAAATGAAGCTATCTACACTGTATGATTAATAAATCTCTTACCACATACTGCACACGTCTGCGGCGCGTTACGGCTTCGACGCGGCAATCAGAGTAGATCACGGCTTTGGCATGTGTTTCAAGCCCCTGTACTCCACACGTCTGCGGTGCGTTACAGCTCTGAAGCAGCCTCTCTAGTCAATGCTTGTGTTTATACCCGCCGCGCTGCGGCTCGTTGAAGCGGTTCTCGCGCTGCATCGCTAAAGTTAGGCTAATCCCCCACCTCGTCCCTACCCTCCCTCCAACAATTAGAATTTCCGTGGGCGGGATTTAAATTAATGATATTCTAATGGACCGCGTTGTGACATCATTGCATGTGGAAAACAAACATTGTAGTCCAAAAGAGCCGTCCGTTGTAGTTCTTGAAAAAGGGATTTTTTTTTAAAACAAAATATCTCCTTTTGGAGTGGACTCTGAGATTTGTAACTTTGTAGATCTTTTTTATGCCCAAAGATACACACCACATACTGACTAAAGTTCAAAAAGTGAAAAAGCATAATAGCACCTCTTTAAATAACAAAAAAAAAAAATTGACTTTAGACCAGGTTTCAGCTGGTCAATGGCACAGTCTATTTCAGTTGCCTCAAAATAGCAGTGTGCCAACAATGCAACTGAACACACCTCGGCGCACAAATGGGCCCAAATGCATTTATTATTTAAACAACGTGGCACAGGACGTGAAAATGATAACTACGTCGGGCTGAAACTAACAATAAACACTTGTGTCGCGTCTGGCACCACATTACATCCCATATATCAGAAGTTTAAACTGATATGGCTTTAAAACACATGATTTCAGAGCGATAGACATGATATTTAAAACCAAACAGATATTTTTTAGCAGAGTATCTGAGCTATGAACTGTAAAGGCACAGCTCTATTCTGGGAAAGGGGGCGGGGAGCAGCAGCTCATTTGCATTTAAAGAAAAATGCATGAAAACGGCGTTTCTGCTTCCACTCAAAATAGGCATTTTCACAATTATATAATGGATGATCTGTGGGGTATTTAGAGATGAAACTTCACAGACACATCCTGGGGACACCTGAGACTTCTTGTGAAAAAGTGCCATAATAGGTCTCTTTTAAAAATGCTGGTGGGGAAAGAGTTAATACAGGTGTAAAGAGGGCCTCAGAACACCTATATCCCTACTACATCAGGCCTACATAACTTTCAAACTAACCTTGAAATGTCCAGGCTTTGACATGCCAACATTTAAACTTTATCTCGTTTTCAGGATTGTTATCTCAGCTCTTGCACTGTTAAAACCCTTAATCTTTCAGTGACCAGCTTAGGTCATTACCCTGTATTATACTCGAGAGTTTCAGATCTAGGTACGTGTTATCAGTGATGACAGTGAAGAGCATGATAGCGTTGAGTAAAAACTAGTCCTCCTAAAAATAAACGCGATCAGAGGCGCGTGCAGCAGCGCACATGTATTCACTACACCGCAGACACAAGAGCATGAGCGATGCGTCATGGGACGCTTGTGTTTGCTCCGTCTCTCAGTGCCTGTCGACAGCTGCCGCTTTCATACTCCAGATTCCACAAAAGGTGCATGTCCTTCCACCGTCCCCTCTTTATGTGCGCAAAAGCCGAACTGGATTGCCACCTAGTCCATCAGTGCATAATGGGGTCATGCATTGATTGATCTGAGGCTTTTAGCCCAAAAGTTGCACTCTCGACCCTGCTATGAAGATAAATGTTCTCTGCCTTTTTCTCCCTGTTTTTATGACTTAAATGCTATGATCCATTTTCACGTTCTTCCCAGCAGTCTCGAGGTGATATTCACCTGTAATTAATGCCACGCTCGAATACTCTCATTTGAAATTCAGTCCTCCGAGCATTGGCGAATTATAGCGTGAGACTATAAAATGCTCAATTAAACAGTTATATGCGTTTATATCTGACCGTAGGACACCGGAGCCTTTGTTGTCTTTGGGGTGGCCGTGGGAATCTTAATCACTTGAATATATGAATTATAATTCAAAACCTATAGCACTTTCTGTGCTAAAACAGCCATTAATGCTGTGTTTGTCCAATTCCAGAACGACGGTGTGCCAAAAGCTGGCATTCATGGGAGGCGCTGCGCTCTGAGTTATTTTGGTTGGCCATTCACATGTGAGAGGTGAGGCACGGATCAATCATTAAAAATCATACTACGCCGTGTCTCTCTCTGTACCATCACTCCTCTTTTCACGCTCCGGGTCTCCTCTTCAAAGGTAAGAGCCCTGTATCGATGCTTTTTTTTTTTTTTATCATGTCTAACAGTCTGCCGTGAAAATCAAAGGTCCACTTCAGAGGTCTTTTAAGTTAGAGAGGAGAGAGCGCTTCAAGAGTCTTTTGATTTGAGCAAATGGAAGGGTTGTTCACTTCCCCTGCTTGAGTTTTTGTTTGTTTTCACATGTTTTCAGGATGATTAGTGACAATAATAGTACGGGATATCGTGAGGTGAGTGACGGGCGTCTTTGGTGATGACTGGAATGACATTCTGGATGGACCTTGTTGGTTGTAACTATATATCGTTTCAGATGCTGCCAGTGTATCGTCTGTCAGAAATGGCCAGGTGTTGTGGCTTTACACCATCACAAACTTGCATATTGACTTGTTAGGCAAAATGTAAATTTATTTATGCATTTATTTATTTTTTAAAAATGTAATTAATTTATTTTAATGCAAAACATGTTGTCAGGGATGTCTAAATAAAAAGTATTTGTTAAATAATTTATTAAATGTATTTATTTATTTAGCAAATGTACTTAAAATTTGTTTATTTAAAAATGGATCTAATGTGTTTATTTATAATTAATTTATTTATAATTGTGCATATATATTTTCAGGGGTGCCTATATAAAAAGTGAAACTAGTTAATTAAAATTTAAGTCATTAAAAAAAAAAATTTAATTAAAATGTGACTGATAAGACTGGCCATGGTGGTGGATAATTACATTTATTTACTTATTTGAGGGTTCTTTATTAAATAAATAAATATATAAATAAAAATATTGTTAGACAAAATGTAAATTTATGTATGCATTTATTTATTTAAAAATGTATGTAATTTATTTATTTATAATTGTGCGTATTTTCAGGGGTGCCTATATAAAAAGTAAAACTAAAAATTATGAATATTAAATAATAAATTATTCATTAAAATTAAAATGTGACTGATAAGACAAAATGTGATATACAATATAAAAATATAAATACAAATACTGTTAGGCAAAAATTTATGTATACATTAATGTATTTAAAAATGTACTTAAAATGTATTTATTTACATTTCATTTTATTTTCTAATTTATTTATATATAATTATTTAATTATAATTGTGCATATATATTTTCAGGGGTGCCTGTATAAAAAGCAAAACTAGTTAATAAAAATGTATTATTGATTGTAAATTATAAATTAAATAATAAATTAATTAAAATGTGACTGATAAGACTGGTCATAGTGGTGTCTAATTACACATATTTACTTATTTGAGGGATCTTTATATATATTTATGTATGCATTTATTTATTTAAAAATGTACATTAAATGTATTTATTTAACATTTATTTATTTAAAAATGGATCTTATTTATTTATATACAACTTATTCGTTTATAATAAATTATAAATAATATATAAGTAAAAATTATATATTTTAAGAGGTTAATTTTATTTAAATATAAATTAAATGATGAATTAAATGTTCAAATTAAAATATGACTGATAAGACGGGCCATAGTGGTAGCTAGTTACACTTGTTTACTTTTTTAAGGGGTCTTTGTTAAAAATAAATTAAAAAAAATATTGTTAGGCAAAATGTAAATTTATGTATGTATTTATTTATTTCCAATTGTTTAATTTATTTTACTTTATTTCACATTGTAATGGACTTGGTCTGAAAATTAATTTTAAGTAAAAATACAGGAAAATAATTTGACTTGAAAATATGACTTTTTTCCCCTTGGAAATGCAATGCTAAAGTACTGTTTACTCCTGTGTATTGTCATAAGTCTTGAAGAATGTCAAACATGAATGTCAGGGCAATGACTCCACTGTTTCTTGCCAAAGTTATGCCAGTTATATCAAGGACATTAACATTAGCAGGACCAATGTCAACAAGCTGTTGAGTGTTTGTCATTTACTACCAATACTGCAAGTACTGTTATTTAGTTGTCATGCATCTGAGTCATTCAATGCATTTTGTAAGTGGGTAAAGTTGCACCACATTTATCCTCATTAGATGACATTGTGGCATCAGTATTTCCCATCACAGGGTTGAATTCACACTAAAACAGTGTCTACACTTCCTGTGCACACGCCTTCCATTTCTAAATTCATCCCTCAACACCATTTCCCCAGAAGAACCCCATTAACCCCCTGCTCACAGCGTTCAATGAGACAGTCAAGGTCAGTGTTTTCTCCACAGGGCCAAAATGTCAAGACCCCGATTTCTTTGAACCACAAGCCGTAATGAATGTATCTTTGAAGATGCTGAGAAAAAATGGCTGATGCACACAGAGGGATGGTTTGTTATATTGGCGGAGTAAAGGTCACGGTTCTTCCGTGTTTGAGTCGCGCCGATGCCCGGTATTGAAGCTGAACCCAATGTCCGGTAACCCTGAATGCCCGGTGCCGTTTACCGTCTGCATATTGGAATTGCATTAGTGGATCTGTGGCTTTTGATGTCAGAGGATGGCAGGTTTATTTAATGCGTTTAAAAGCGCTTTTTTAGGAGCGACCCTTGACAGTGGCGTCACTCTTAATCCGTGACAGTTGTTTGGCATTTGACTAGTGATGCCTGACGTGTGCAGATATGAATGATGAAGTGCTGAGTAGTGACCACAATTATTTTGGCTCTCTTTCAGGTCACATAGTGGATTGCAGTCATGTCTGAGGGGTAAGTGTTATCTTTATTAGACTGTTGACCCTGTCAATGTCATACTTATCCAAAATGGCTTATTTACACCAGGTTATGATTATAAACTGTGAGTCAGAGTTAAAAGTAAAACTGACACCAAATGGAAAACTGAAAAATTAAAATCATAAAAGGTCGGTACTTATAGTGAAATAAACATGATCTGAAATAAAAACTTTTCAACATTTCTAATTTTAATTTAGTTTAATAACTAAAAAAATACTAACAATACTAACAAAAATACGCAAACAACATTACTAACATTTTAACTGAAATAAAAATAGAAAAATAAAAAATGTAAAATGATAAAATTTAAAAATAAAGTTTTATATATATGGACATAAAATAAAATAATAAAAATGACAAAAATACTAACAAAATACTACAAAACAAAATTACTAAAATTTTAAGTATATATTTAAATAATATATTTAAAAATTACATATAAATATGTATATTATATTAAATATAATATATATTTAAAAAAAATATCAATTTTCAAATATCAAATATCATTTCAAAATATTTATAAAATTCATAAATGTTTAAAAAAAACTAAAACTAAAAAAAAAATTATACAGACATAAAATAAAAACTAAAAAGCACAACTTACTAACATTTTAACTAAAATGAAACTGGAAAATAGAAAAATAAAACAATTATAATTTAAAATTTGAAAATTTAAAAATAAAGATACTATAAATATAAAAATAATAAATAAGAACTTTAATTTAATTATATATAATAAAAAATATAAAAATACATATAAATATGTATATTATATTAAATATAAAATATATTTTAATTAAAAAAGATTCAAAATATTAATTAATACTATAATAGTATCTAAAATACAAAAATACTAACAAAATTACTACAAAACAAAATTACTAACATTTTAACTATATATTTAAATAATATATTTTAAAAATTACATATAAATATGTATATTATATTAAATATAATATATATTTTAAAAAATGATTCAAAATATTTATAAAATTCATAAATGTTTATTAAAAAAAACTAAAACTAAAAAAAATCTATAGACACGAAATAAAAACTAAAAATTACAAATACACAATAACGTTAAGCAAAATAAAAATGTAAAATATAAAACTGTAAAATTATAAAATGTAAAAATAATAAATAAAAATGTTTAATATTTTATATATATATATATATATATATATAATTGTGAAATATGTTGTATGTAATATATATATTTAATAAAACTTAATTTACAAGATATTAATGAAAAGTATGGTAATATTGCATTGATACTAAAATAACACCACTGCTGTTAATTTTCTTTGCAAAAACTTTTTACTGTTTTTCAAATAATAAACATGCATGTTTTATAGACTTTCTAGTCTTTCTTAAACTCATAAATATAAATAATACACATTTCTGAAATAATACAACCATATTTTTTACACAAAGTTATGATGAATTATTAGTTGTTTTTGAATAGCATTAATATTATTTATTATTATTTTTAATAATACTATAGCAACTGTAGCTACTGTAACTAGTTAATTAAAATTTGAAAATTTTAATTTAAAACTGCAGCTGTAACTCTAACTGTAATACTGTAGCAACTGAACATTCATGCCCTGGCAACCACTCAAAACATTCTAGAACACCATAGCAACTGCATGATAAATCCCTGGCAACATCTAAAGTTAATTTTAAGCAACACTCAAATTTTCTGTAAAATATAGTTGTTCTTTAATGTGTTTTTCAACCTCCACATTCAATGACAACCTCATAGACCGGTAAGTGAATTCCCACAACGTTTGTCATGTGAGTTTCGTAATACAGTATGTCTGGCTTTGCTCCTAATTGTTTCCCTTTTAATAGTTTGCATGCTGATTAGCAACAGCTGACCGTAGCAGAGCACATAGTGGCGTCTCTATGTATTAAAGTCCAGTGAACACTGGAATCGATGACCCTAATCCAGCTCTTAATGGTTTTTAGTCACTGTGTAATTCTGTACAGACAGCGAACAGCATGTTAAAAACTAATCTGCACTGTCCGTTTGCTTAAAACTACACTGTGCTACTGAGCCCTCAATTTGGAAATTCCAGCAGTAATCAGGTCAGGCAGTTAATGCATGCACCACGGCGCGTGTAGATTAGACCCACGCGCAGCACCGTCTTAACACAACCGCACACTATAATGAGCTCGGCTTAACTCTTACTGTTCTTGCAGAAAAAGGCCAAATCCAAGACCTCAGCAACACGCAGACTTCAGCTGAAGGTGGGTCAGAAACAAAGCTCAACATTTACAGTATGATGACTTGTGTGTGTTGCTTCATCCATTGTGACAAAATGCAAACATCAAGGTTATGCACTGTAAAAAAAAAAAAAGTTAAAAATAAAGCAAAGATTATTGGAGTATGTTCTGAAAGAAAATTAAGTCTCTTTACTTCAAAATTTCACATTTAATTCAGTGTTTTACTTGCAATATCTTTGTAATTATTTGTGAAAATTAATAGTTATTTCAGAGTGAAAATAGTTTCTAATTTATTTATTTATTTATATATTTTTGCAGTAGTGCTTTTACAGTGGAAGTGAATGGGGACAATTTTGTAAATTTTAAAAGCAGAAAATGAATGTTTACTATTTTATAAAAACACATAACAACAAAAACGTGTGTATTGAGATTAACTAAAACAAAACAAAAAAAAATCTAAAAAATAAAATAGTTCAATTTTTTACTTTAAATCATAGCAACAATGGGCAACATTTCTCGTTTTCCTTTAGATTAAGTTGTTTAAATCATTATTTTTCCACTCATTTATTACATATGTATATATATATATATATATATAAAATAACTAAAACTAAAACCATATTAAAATGTTAACTGAAACAAAATAAAGAATTCATAAAAATGTTTTTTTTTTTATTTTTATAGAAATGTTGAGCAGCATTTCTCATTTTCCTTTAGTTTAACTTGATGTACTAAAATAATTACACTAAAACTAAAATTAAATGTAATAAATACTGTATAGAGATCGATTTCAAAAAACAATATCTAATCAAAATTACAAACTCAATGGAACTAAAAAATGCAAAAATTAATTAAAAATTAATAGTGAAATAAATAATAAAAACTGTGTATATAGATATTTAAAAACAATAATTAAAATGACAAACACAATGAAAAAAAAAGGAAAACCAATGTACAGCATTTGGAGGAAAAAAACTGTAGCCTGTATATACTGTGTTTGTGTGTGTGTGTGTGTGTGTGTGTGTGTGTGTGTGTGAGTTTATGCCATTGCCTGATTTGCATTAGTGAATTGCATTAGTGATTTGCATGAGTGAATCGGGTGCTAAAATAACACTAAAATCGTGTGCAAATGTTCAGCGCTGTCAGTGGACGCGAGTGAAGAATGATGTATTTTGTACTTACCTGACACCTCTCTCACCTTCTCTTCGGCTCACCCTCAGAGTAAACTGCTGAAAAAAGCAGAAAGCTTGCTGGTGAAAGAAAAAGAGCAGAAAGAATTGGAGAGAGAAAACACCCTGAGGGAGAGAGCGCCGCCCCTCAACCTCTCTGGCCTGTCTGTCCAAGAACTGCAGGTGCAACGCTTTACTATGGCAGATATTTACATTGAGAGCTGTTACTGCGGCCAGATGGCTGCATCCCAAAACATCTTTCAACATAGCATATGCACTCGTGTTCGTGGTGTTTGCGTTAGCCCTCTGAGTTGATGTATCGGTCTCATCGGTCTTTGCAGGAGCTTTGTAGAGATTTGCACCACAAGATCGACATTGTGGATGAAGCGCGATACGACCTCAATATAAAAGTTACCAGAAATGATCAAGAGGTATGTAAATAAAAAATGAGGTATGAAAACATTATACAATTATATTCCCAAATTCGAAATTTTTCGGGTTTTAGACTTTTTTTTTTAGTATTTCTTAAACTCATAAATAATATCTATAATAACAGTTTTGAAGTATTACAACATTTTATTTATTAATTCCGTTATTTATTCACATATTTATTTATTTATTTATTTGATCAAAAATACAGTAAAAACTACAATAATGTGAAATATTATTACAATTTAAAAGAGCTGTTTTCTATTTTAATATATTTTAAAATGTAATTTATTTCTATGATGCAAAGCTGAATTTTCAGCATCATTACAGTCTATGGTGTCACATGATCGTTCAGAAATTAGTCTAATATGCTGATTTGCTGCTCAAGAAATTTTTCTCATTATTTGCTGCTTAATATTTTGTGAAAACCGTGATTTCTTTCACAGTTCTTTGATGAATATACAGCTCAAAAGAATAGCATTTATTTGAAACAGAAATTCTTTGTAATGTCAGAAATGTCTTTATTGTCAATTTTGGTCAATTTAATGCATCTTTGCTAAATAAAAGTATTACCCAAAAGTATTTTTCTTGATACAGCCACATCAAACATTTATTATCATTATAAATTTCTTTACTGTAATTTTTGGTAAATTTAATGTGTCCTTGCTGAATAAAAGTTTTCATTTCTTTAAGAAAAATAAATAAATAAAAAATAAATAAATAAAATTTACTTACCAAAACTTTTTTTCTTAAGAAAATATAACATATTCGAAAGTATTTTTCTTGATGCAGCCACATCAAAAATGTATTAAAATTATAAATGTATTTACTGACATTTTGGTATATTTAATGTGTCCTTGCTGAAAAAAAGTATTCATTTCTTTAAGCAAAAATAAAAAATAAAAAATATCTGACTTACCCAAAACTAAGTAAAGTAGTATATTCATAAGAAAATATAAAATATTTGTATTTTTCTTGATACAGCCACATCAAAGATTTCTTTTTAACATTATCTCTTTAACATTATAAATGACTTTACTATGATTTTTGGTAAATTTATTGCATCCTTGCTGAATAAAAGTAATAATTTCTTTAAAAAATATATTACCAAAAGCTTTGAAAAGTACTGTATTCTTAAGAAAATATCAAATATTTGTAAGTGTTTTTGTATCAAATATACAGTAAATGTCCTTACTGTCATTTTTGGTAAATTTAATGTGGCCTTGCAGAATAAAAGTATTAAGTTAAAAAAAAATAAAAAAATAAAATCATACCCCTATTGAAACATAGTATATTCTTAAGAAAATATACAATATTTGTAAGGGTTTTTTTTGTTTTTTTGATACAGATTTATTAACATTATTTACTATCTTTTTTGGTAAATCTAATGTGTCTTTGCTAAATAAAAGTATTAATTTCTTTAAAACTTTTGAAAAATACTGTATTCTTAAGAAAATCTAAAATATTTTAAAATATTTTTCTTGATACAGCAACATCAAAGATGTATTAACTAAAGCCTGATGTATTTGTTCGTTACCAGATTCTCTCATTAACCCAGAAGATCTATGAACTGAAAGGAAAAATGAAGCGGCCGAAGTTGAGAAGGGTGAAGAAGTCGGCAGATGCCATGCTGGGAGCGCTCACAGACACCCGAGTCATGAAAGCTGACTTCAAAGCCAACCTCAAAACAGTTAAAAAGGAAGAAGAAAAGGTAACGCTCCGGTTCAACGCTATAACAAGTGTACTTGAGACACCAGGAGCCCGTCTGGCTGCTGGTACAGGCCGTGCTTTCAGCTCATTTGCTCAGATGTGCTGTGTCTGAAGAGACGGGTTATTTTAGAAATCAAGTGATTCCTTTAAAGGCCCAGTGGTGATGAAATGTTGGCATTTAAACCGCCCCGTCTGTCTGTCTGATGCGTGTTGCCACGGTCCGCCGTGCCTGTGCAACCATTTGAGTTGCTCTCATCTCTGTCTTTCTGTCTCACTGAAGCATTTTCTCTCCATCAGAAGGAAGAGGTCACAGACTGGAGGAAAAACGTGGAGGCCATGTCAGGCATGGAGGGCAGGAAGAAGCTTTTCGATGCTGGACAGTAGACAATGTCGAGTGTTTCCAGCTACAAAAAGAGGTTGCAAAGGATAAAGTGGCATTGTGATACAAAGCTTGTTGTGTGATTGAAGTTTAATCACCTTCAACATTTCATGGTAAATTAATCATTTATTTTGTCAGTCAGCTTTGGCTTCCATGCAACATTAAAGATACAGTTCATCCAAAAGATTCTGAAAATGAGAAATTTGGCATCAGAGGATCCTCTGCAGTGAATGGGTGCCGTCAGAATGAGAGTTCAAACAGCTGATAAAAACATCACAATAATCCACAAGTAATCCACACCACTCCAGTCCATCACTTAACGTTTTGTGAAGTGAAAAGCAGTGTGTTTCTAAGAAACAAATCCATTATTAAGGCAATTTAACTTCAAACCATCGCTTCTGGCCAGAATACGAGTCAGTAATCTATAATAATGCTTTGTTTAGAGCTGTTTTCGCTTGTAAATGATGCTTGATCTGTGCATATTTCTCTCCTGATTCAGACTAGACAGCTTTTTCACTGTGGAAAGCAATATTATGGATAAAGAACTCAAATTTAAATATGTCTTTATTGTGGATTTGTTTCTGGAAAACACACAACTTTTACTTTACAAGATGTTCATTGATGGACTTGGAGTGGTGTGGATTACTTGTGGATTATTGTAATGTTTTTATCAGCTGTTTTGACACTAATTCTGACGGCACCCATTCACTGCAAAAGATCCATTGGTGAGCGAAAGATGTAATGCAAAATTTCTCCAAACCTTTTCCTATGAAGAACCACTTTCATCTAAATATTGGACAGCCACAGGGTGAGTAAATTTTCAGCACATTTTAATTTTGGGGTGACCTCGTTCTATAAATAGCGATTTGCAGTTCAGAATTTTTTGAGAAGTCGCTTATGCTTATGCTCACTAAGGCTGATTAAAAATACACTAAAAACAGTCATATTGTGAAATACTACAATTTAAAATAAGTGTAATCTATTTGAATATATTGTAAAGTGATAAGGGCCATCTTGATAGAAAGCTCATGATGTTTATTTGAATTTGAAACACCTTCAACATTATTTTATGGTAAATTATTCATTTATTTTGTCAACCAGCTATGGCTTTCATGCAACATTAAAGGAACAGTTCACCCAAAATATTTTAAAAATGAGAAATTTGGCATCAGTGCATGAATGGGTGCCGTCAGAATTAGAGTCCAAACATCACAATAATCCACAAGTAATCCACATGACTTCTGGCCAGAATATGAATCAGTAATCTAAAATAACGCTTTGTTTAGAGCTGTTTTAGACTGTTTTCACTTGTAGACGGTGTTTGATCTGTGCATATTTCTCTTCTGATTCAGACTAGATGAATTTTTCACTAGAGAAATCAATATTGTATCGTATCAAATTGTATAACTGTGGATTTGTTTCTTAAAAACGCACGTTTTTTCCCTTCACAAGATGGACCGCAGTTGTGCGGATTACTTGTGGATTATTGTGATGTTTTTATCAGCTGTTTTGACTCTGATTCTGACGGCACCCATTCACTGCAGAGGATCCTTCGGTGAGCAGGTTTCTCCAAATCTGTTCTGATAAAAAAAACAAACTCATTTTTTATTTTTGGGTAAACTATTCCTGTAAATAGCAAAAATGTGATTTTGAAAGTAAGTCTCTTTTGCTCACTAAGGCTGCATTTATCTGATTAAAAGCACACTAAAACAGTCATATTGTGAAATACTACAATTTAAAATAAGTGTAATCTATTTGAATATATTGTAAAATTATAAAGGGGCATCTTGATAGAAAGCTCATGTTGTTTGTTTGAATTTGAATCACCTTGAACATTATTTTATGGTAAATTATTCATTTATTTTGTCAGCCAGCTGTGGCTTGCACGCGATATTAAATTGTGATTTGCTGCGATTAAAATGCGCGAGCGTCGTGCTGTCCGTAGAGAGGGGTTAGATAATAGAACAACCTCATATTCACATCATATCACATCAACTGTGTAAATATTTGCTCCGTATTCAGTGTTGATTGAAACCAATAAAGCTACTGTTTACCCTTGAGTGAAGAGCTTGATTATTTTATTACCTGTTTGTAGTTTACAAACAAAAAATAGTTTAATTTTTAATAAAAGCTTATTGGGTGAATTAGGACGTTGGAGTCCTTCATTAAAAGATCAAATATTTGATTAAAACATGCTGTAATGTCAATGTGAATTACCTAGTTTAAAGCAGTTCCACGTGTTGACCTACAGATGGCGCTCTGCATTTATACTACATCGAGTGAACTGGCTTTAAATCAACACTAGGGGGCGACAAAGTCACACTGACTTCCCAGCAGGCCTCAAATGGAGCCTTACATCAGCCAAGAAATATTGTATAAAAAGATATGCGGCAGTTTTATCTGAAATAACATTTTTAATGTGTGGACAGATGTAGTGGTGTTTAGAGAAGGAAGTACAGGGAGGTGAAGGGAAGGAATTTGGGTGGCACTGTATCCTCTATTAGCAGGCAGATGGCAAACCGGCACAGATACACCTTCAGTCATCGAGACCTGAGTCAGCATGTCCACTTCAACACTGAAAAAAAAGCATTAGGTCAAATCAGCAGAGGAAAGTAAGTCAGCTGAACTAGAGCAGTGAATCAGTACCTGTACATTTGAGCTTTGGGATAAATATTATTGTATATATGGATATGAGTAGTTAACATTAAGTATTACGTAATATAAAATAATTTATTTTACAGTTATTATATATGCAAATTTATGACTTCACATTAAGACAGGCTACATGGAACATTTCCACACTTATTTTTTATTTTTTTTAATTTGCATCAATTTTTCATTCAGAATCTACAAAGAATTACAAAGAAACCAACTCTGAACTGAGCATAAAATTCTTAAGTAAAAAGACTGTAAAAGCGCTTTTTTTTTTTTGATGAAATGCATTTAAAGTGTATTTTTCATTTGTCACTGGAAAAAAATAATTTTAAAATTTTAAAATAATTAAAAATAAAAAGGTTTGCACTTTCCCTTATACATTAATTTATATTTTAACCTAAACTCTTTATTTATTTGTTATGTGTTTAGATATGTTGTGTGTTTGCGTGTTTTCGATTTGCCCAAACACATAAAAAGAAAAAGAAAATCCGTCTAAATGCTTTTCAAGTGCATGGATCAAAGTTATTTTGAAACCTTTGTGCATAATCTTAAAGCATGCCGTATCTTTTTACTATCCTATTATTGCAGGTTTCTCATTTTTATGATTAGCAGATGGATTTGGTTTAGATTGGATACAGATGCCGTCTCTCTGGCAATGTTAGACGCACATTGTTCTTCCTCTCCTGAAAAGGACTTCCAAAGGTTCGCTGTATCCTGCCGCACTCTTTTTAATGCCAGGAAGGTTTAGGATCAATGTGAGAGAAGTTCAGAGATCAAGGAGAATTATCAGACCGTTCTGTAACGTCCTCAGCTGATAACAGAGAAGCTGCATACTTCTTCTTCTTCTATATATTAAAATCAACAGGTGATACCTTGTACAGTTCATTATTTATAGCAGAAAATGTAAAAACGTCTTGCTCTGTAAGTTATTGCGGTTTAAATCTTCTGTATCCACCATCACGAGGTTATTCGAGATGAACGGTCATGTGAAATCACATCCTGAAAGATATAAAGCAGAGCAGATATTAGCACCCTGGGGTTCACCTACAATTCTCTGTGATGTTAAACTCTCGATGCTTCAGATGTCCTGGTTAAATCAAGTTCATGTACTCCCATAGAGAGAGACAATCATCAGATATTCCCTTTCTAAGAGCAAGTTAAGGCAAGCGGCTAATATTTTCAGGAACCCGTATTAATATCTGAGGTCATTCGAGGTCTTTCCCTGATGTTATAAAGCAAAGCACATTATAAAAGTAAACATCTGAGATCCTCAGGCAAATATAGTGCAGGCAAAGCCCTCAGATCAAAAGACCAAAAATGTCTGGCAACTTCTCCTGTGTAACCAAATTACAGGCAAAGCGATCGACATTTGACTGCTCTCGGTTTCCTTTTCGTGGGAAAATACTAGGAGATATTTTGCTCGCAATTGAGGTAAAACACTTGAGCCCTTCTGTTTCACCATATGTAGAACAAATAAATCTGTGTTTTCTCTCAATGGTGTTTGCTTCATTTATTCGCCAGAGTTCAAGAATGCAGTTTTCATCCATTCTTTTTATTGCTGCCAAGACACACATTCACACCGACCTCAGGTCTAACACGCTGGTCTGATTCTCACACAACACACTTACACATATTTCTGCCTAAAACATACTTGGATGTACCTCAGTATAGACCTAGAGGCTCAGCGTTTTATTTCGGTAATTATATTTATTTATTGAGGTTATTAACAAATGTTCTCATAAGATAAATAAAAAAAAAAATACTTTACTTTTTATAGGTTGCACTGGAAAAAACATTTTATAAAAGCAATAAGCCCTGTGAAGCCGTGGTTTACAGTGAATTTATAACAGCCAAGGGGCGAAGCGGAGTGCCTAAAACCCACTTAGCTGTTATAAATTCACTGTAAACCACGGCTTCACAGGGCTCATTGCTTTTATAAAACGGCTATTCCATATACGTAGTAAGTTTCACAAAATAAATCAGAGCAAATAAAGTGTAAAGATGTTAATAAAAACATTATTCCTCCGCCAAACAATGTAGTTCCTCTGAAACGGTTGTGGTTGCAACAAAGTGGTTGCCCAGCAACACAGAGATGTATACAAAGGTGTCTGTTTGTAGAGTAATTTATTTTATTTGAATTCACATGAATGTTATAAACAAGTTAGGTCAAACGTCATCAAAAAGTAGTCGTAAAAAGTGTACTACGTTACTAACTACAAATTTAATCAGGTTAACTTAAACTGGCGTTACTTTAACGTCTCTCGTATCACGCCGCGCTTACGCTCATACAAACGCAACCGATGACATATTGAGTCTCTTTTAACTATTAGCCTATATTAAATTGACTCAGTATTATTGTAAATGATATTTTTGAAATGGTCCTTTAGTTGCTAAACCGATTGTTTTCCTTATTGAAATGGACTATTTTTCTTCGCGGAAGCGTTAAGGTAAGCTACAGGTAAATAATTGAACGCAAATCAATATTCCACGTCCAAGTATTTATTTATTTGGTGAGTGTTTATTAAATAAGCAGGATATTATACAGTAACCGGTCTTTATCGCCATATAAAGCCCTTCAGGACGACGTGACCGTTGTTTGGTCGAAGGATGCTGTCAAATAGCTGTTTTCCCGTTTTAGATTTATCGATCAATTCGATTGTTAAGTCATACATAATAAAACGGGATATGCTGAGTTTTAAAGTAAGTAACTTGTATTCATATATTTATTATTTAACGTCCTACATTAAATAGATGATTTAATAAGAACGTCGTTACTATATTGTTAGTATAATAAAGGTTATTAAATCGTATTACCAGTGCTTGAGTCTGGAACTGCAACTGTAACGTACTCGACGGGTGAAGGCGGAGGTCGGATGCAGTGAATGGCGTCTAAAGGGAGGAGCTTCCGAAACTCAGAGTCCTGTTACTGAACGCTGGAGATTTTGGGAGTGAAGGAGCAGCTCAAGTCATTTTCTCTTCGCAGGTTTCTTCGCACATCTAAAGGACGCACTCTTCGTTCGCCTCACCGCGCAGGTGAGTTTTACTATCACTGCCAGATGTTTGGATGCGAGTTTTCTAACTTTAACGCGCTTTTTACAAACTTCCTCCTTTCTTGATAAAACATTAACCATTTGGGGTCAGTCTCACTGAAGTCTTTTGTTGAAAAGCGTGGGTTATATTGCATGCATTTTATGGTTTGATGAATATTATGTTTCAGTTTGCACTTTTTCAGAAGGTTCTAGCTCTGAAGCTGTGATTCAGTTTTGGGATGCATACAAATATTTGTGGACTGATGCATGTTGATTGTTATTTGAGTGAAATTAATGTTTATTCAAGTCTCTTAATCCTATTTCTTGTCCCTTTTCTTTCCGCACCCACCGTTATCTTATTTACGAATCATCCTGAATTTCTTTCCTATACACAAGGCCTGGCAAACAGCTGACAAAATTGTCCAAAAAGGCATTTTGATATGCTGTTGACCTGATTGATTTGGTTTTATGTGTGCTTTGCACATACTAAAACCTCTCAACCTTTTATTGCATTGAGCTCTTTCAGCTTCTCTGCATCTTTTTGTGTCCTTTGGCATCCTGTAGTCTACATAAATAGGGAGCTACTGTCCCATTCGTATATTTAGGGATGCTGTAACCCATTAAGATTCTCATTGGTATCGTCCAAAACGGATTTGGAGTTTTCTCTGGCTGCCCGCATCTCCACACTCTCTTCTCAAAATATTTGTGGCATGGATTCACCGGCCATGAACATTCTTATTTTGTTTAATTCATGTCTGTTGTGGGATTTGGGACGGAGCTGAGGGGGTGGGGGGAGTTCAGAGTGGATGCTTTGGGAAATTTCTCTTCTGGGAACCATTCAGGGCTTGTTTAACTAATGCGATGCATTTATGAAGCGTCTTGATTGTTGCTGTTTGCGTTTTGGCAGTGAACCCATAAATCCCGACCGACAAAGAATGCAAGCTCTGTACTTATTGCAAACTATTAAATTAATTTTACGGCCCCATTTATTAACACAACCGCACAGGCCAGGCCTCTATGCCTACTGTAGGGCCGCAGCGCATTCGGCTGATTCAGCTTATAACGTGAGTGCAGCTTAGTACAGGATCTGTCAGATTGTGAGTCAGGACAATCGTTTTATTGCTCTGACCTTTAGTTGTACGAGTTGGAGCTTGAGGGAACATCTGAAAGCAGAATGATGGAGTGATGTGCTGCACGGACAGTGAAGTGTGGTGCTCGCAACACTGCGGGCCAGTAATTGGCCATGAAACGGGATCTGATAACGGTGTGGTGTTTGGAAAATATGTGGGGAATGCCCTCGCCTTAAAAGGAACAGACTGAACGCGGTGACAGATGATTGGAATAGTCTCTGGAATGCAAAACAGCTCTGTTTTCCCCCATTTTGCACTTTTTCTCAGTTTTGGCTCCCTCTTTGTTGGGTTATGGGAACAGGCTGTCTGTAGGGGTCTAGAGGGCCCGTCTTACAACAGACCTGTCCACAGCCACTCATGTAAATCTTCTTGAATAAAGTCACAGTGACCTGGGAGAACTGAAATTCTTCTCTTGTCATAAACTCTATCTCCTGCCAAAAGGATGACACTGTAATCCAAGGAGAAGGACTGTAGTGTTTTCATCCATTTAGAAACCCAAGGACATTGGTTGTTTCTGTATGGGAAAAGATAACAATCGTGAGGTGCAAATGAAATGTGATGTTTTAAGGCACATTAAACCACGTAAACATTTATAATGGTATACAATAAGGGCCAAAAATGTAAATTCTGGGACTCTGGGATCTTCCTTTTGTTTATAGACTCTGTTTGACCATTAGCGTTTGAGATAAAGTCTAGATACATTAAGCAAATATAATGTAGAAAACATTGTCTTTTCTTCCTGAATTATGTTGGCGTTCTTTTGGCGGTGGATAATTGCAGTGTTCATGACAAGTTGTATTCTCCATGGTTATTTTAATACTCTTTTCGCATTTTTTTTTTTCACCCAGTAATGAGCATATAGTAGTATGATATTTAATAAGATTATAGCTTTATATCAACAGTATCTATCAAAAAAACAAAAACAAAAAAAAACAGATCAGCATTTTGTTTTTTTTTTGAAAGAACTTAATACTTTTATCCAGCTAGGATGTGTTAAATTGATAAAAAGTGATAGTAAATACTTAAATAATAAATAAATGTTCTTTTTATTCATCAAAGAATACTGAAAAAAAAATCAAAATATTAAGCAGCACAACTGTTTCCAACACTGATAATAATTCTGCATATTACAATGATTTCTGAAGGATCGTGTGACACTGAAGACTGATGAAAATTCTGCTTTGCATCACAGGAATAAATTATATTTTAAAGTATATTAAAGTAGAAAACTGTTATTTTAAATTGTAATATTGTGAATATTATTACTGTTTTTTTCTGTATTTTTTAATCAAAAAAGGAAGCCTTGATAAGCATAAAAAATCTTACTGATTGCAAACCTTTGAATGGCAGTGTAAATATTTGGAAACAAATTATTAGATAATTAATTAAAAAATAATAAGTCTAGCATTACCTCAGAAACAGCTGTATAGCATGTATATAACAGAGTTTTTAAACTAAAGACAGTAATATAGTATTAAAAGCACATTAGTTGAATTCTTGTTAATATGGCATACTTTGATGTTGTCAAAACTACATCACTCCCACTATAATCAATGGAGCTGTCTATACTGGAGGCACCTGTCTGTAAAACAACATGCAGACTAGATTATACTGTTCGGTGTTAGACTGCAGGTATGAAAAGTATATCAGAATCTGCAGACACATTTCTGCTGTCACATGATTTACAGTCTCATGCGGCCCAGCCCTATTTGGGCATTCGGACACTAAGATTGATGTCCTTCTGCTTCTTATCTGGTTTAGTCTACATTCACAGCCTTGTTTTATCAAGAGCAGAACATTTGCCAAAGCTCCACTTGGATCCCTCAAATGCATCAAAACATGTAATTATATTGAGTTGAGCTGACAATTTAATTTGCAAGTTTGCATTATAGAGGGTCTCATTAAATGTACAAAACAATTTTTTAGAAACTCCCACCACTGTACCGAAATCACTTTGTTGGTTATCCACAAAAGATTTATGCACATTACTGTGCGTCATGCATTCTCTTTTTCTGTTTTTATTGCTCATGCATTCCTACACTTTGGAAATACAAAGTCATTGTGTAAAGCAGAGCTGAAATAATGATTATTTTAGATGCCTTCTGTGAGGCGTTCAATTAACTTTTGTGAGTGTGACTGACATGCAGAAGAAACCCCAAGAGATGCAGATCTCTAACCCTTCCCCCTTCATGTGTTCAGCTATTCCTCTGCTGCTTTGAATCTGATAGCCTGTAATTTTAAAGTGCTGGATCCAGGAACCGCAGTTGTGTAACGCTGCAGCGTTTCTGAGCGTTCTCAGAACTGCTGGATCCGCTGAGCTCCAAACCGATGGTGACGATCAGGAAAACGCGGCGAAACGGGGGCATTCCTCGATTGTGAAGTCAGAGCTGTCTGAAACTTTAGCTCGTGTTTATTTAGGTCCCTGCAAATATGCAATAAGTGCCCCAGATGTTTTGTTAGTAATATATAAATCTGAAAGTCCTCCCGCCTCTTACATTAAGTCCTTTTGCAGCAGGATTCCAGGTTTTTTTTGCTGTAATTTGACTTTGTGGTCTGTTTGTTGTCCTTTATTGAGACGGCAGGTTTCAGTGGAAAAGTCTAATGGTGCTTGGCCTTGGATTTTGAGGAGATCTTAAGTGCACTAGGGCTTGCGCTTAGACCGCTGGTTTGTCAGGATTTTTCAGGGGTGATGAAGGCTTATGGATGTTTTTGCTTCTGTCATGGACAGAACCATATTGGATATGAACTTAAGATGACAGCTAAGAAGCTGTCATATTGATTAATTATCTGAATGTGTCTACGTTTAGATTAAACAGGACTTCGGATGCAAAATTCACTTTTACGTGGTGTTTGCATGTTTGCATGTGTCTTAGCAGTGTGTGGACACACACCCTACAATGATAAAAATCCATTCACTCCTTGTTTTTAATCCCCCAAAAAACAAAACAGTCTCAGTTATCAAGTCATTTTGATTTCTGAGCAGTATGGTGTCATATTGGTCAAGCCCCGCCCACGACCAATCATGGTCTGTCCCATGTTAGCATATTTCCACCCTCAGCCAACTGTACGCTGTTCGCTGTTTTCTTCTCACTTGAGCAGCTGTAGCGTCAAGAGTGTCTCGTAAACAATGCAAAAGAGTTTTCATTTTCTCCCGACGTCAGAAACACTGAGGACGCAGTGGATTTACCTTAAGACCAAGCAGAAGAGCCTGCTACCTGGTAACATCACCAGTGAACAATTTTGTGTATGCATTTGGCAGATTATTTTATCCAAAGTGATTTACATTGCATTAAAATTGTGCATGTTATCAGTTCATGCATTCCTTGCGAATCGATCCCATGACCTTGAGCTACAGCAGTGGTAAGTGGCAATCCTATTATTCACTTAATTGAATATTCATCCATAACCAATGCTGAGTGCCCTTCCACTTATCGTTCTTACATACCTGGTTGTATGCCATCCTTCAAAAACCATGTGATGTCAAGTTTTCAAAATGACCATAATAGTAACATGTAGCCAATCTGAGCTTTTATTTTTTGCAGTGAGCTGATTCTCATCTGCAAAAACATGCACAGGAAATGTCTCGGTGAGCCCATTTTCCCTGTCCTCTGCCTCAGCCGACCACTAAACAAACAAAACTAATCAAGAGAAGTCCAAAGCATTCCATCAGAAATCATTCCATGAGAGGAAAATGAAAAATTAGGGGACATATTTAGAGTTGGCCATGATTTAGAAGCGAAAGAACGCATGAAAATCGACAGTGATTCTAGCATGAGGTCATGTTGATGTAGCGGCTTAGCGGAGGCCTGTGTTGTGAGTGCGAATGCACGCCAACGCTCCCATAAAGGTGTTGAGGGAGCGCCAGCAAGCTTTGATTTGACGAATGCCGATTCTGCTGAGGTAAGAAGCGCTTTAGCGAGCTGCTAGTCAAACTCTCCTGACCTCCTGACCTTGGCGGTTTGCTTTGTGTTCTTTCAGCCTTACATGGTCAGATCGTACATGCGTCCTTATCATGAGCCAAGCTGGGTCAAAGAAAGAGCCAATCTTGTGAGGTGATGTTACTGCTAGTGTGATGAATTTGAGCGGGATCGAGTAACAGATGACCTGCATGGGTTGCCAAAGACAAAAGCTGACTGATGATGTTGAAATGATTTAAAAAAATAAAAATGCAGAGCAAAATCCCCTGAATACCTCTGTGGTATGATTTGACGCTAGTCTTGTTTCTCTGTCTGTTAATTCTTTAATAGACCTCAGTCTTTATGTGTGCGTCTGGTAATGGTAGCAGCGGTAATTGTTTAAGAGTGCCTTTATGGAGTGAACTCTTTTCTTCTAATCAGAAGCATATTTACGTACTAGCACACTCGCCTCAGAGGAATCCTCAGGAATGCAAGGCAGCGTCGCGCACACGCACGCTTGACTCCTTTTACTTTCCACTTCACATGTCGTTGTGTTCTTCTAAGAGAGCCAATTAAAGCTGATTAAAGCCTGACATCAAAGCCGCCGCCGTGGCTGTCACTCAGGATTCCCTGTTCGAATGTATATTTACCTGTGCGCGTTAAATGAAATGCATCCTGGCTGCTTTACATAAGTGGAACTGTACGTCACTTTGCGGTATTGCGGCTTGGTTTGTGTTCGTAAGTTGAGAAGCATTAGGAATTAGTTAATTTCTTCATCTGGCAGTGAGTCAGACGCAGAAACGCCCTCTCATGGTGAGAGTTTTTAATCAGCAACACTGCGTAGAGACAAACTGGCATTCGAGAGACTCTTACCTCATAAGAAATGTGTTATTAATGATTCCCCATTACAATCGCTCATGCTATTAATAAACATCTCAGGTCTGGCTTTTTTAAAGGGGGTTTTATTACCCTTCACTTGGAGTCCAAGCTAGCAGAGATGCTTGCCTGCTGTACTTTGCAGGGCTAGTGATTCTAAATGAGCAGAAAAGGCAGGGAATTTATTTGATACACGTCCCAATAGTCAATAAAATGTATTGAGAATGGACCTAATGTGATTCAGAGGTGGTAATCATAAAAATATACGTTGTATTTACAATAAGTCATTTGCATTGGTTGTGTAAAATGGCTCAGTTTCAAGACCTAGTGAGCTGCTTACATAGACAGCATCTTAAGGCATCCAAGGTGCACTTGCTGTTCCAAAAGGCTAAGATGCCACATTTTCTGTGGAGTTTATGCAGATTTTTTTTTATCAGAGTATCTTGTTAGCTTAGGAACATGCCAATACCAATCTCTATTGGAATCTGCTATGTCCTAATTCACATACTATCCATCCTAAATAGTATTCGAAATTAGAATTAGTGCGTCCCAAATTGTAATTGGATGATCTACTATTTCTGAGAAAAAAGTCACAATTGTGAGATATAAAGTCACAATTCTGAGTAAAAAGTTACAACTGCGAGATATAAAGTCGTAGTTCTGAGAAAAAAGTTACAGTTGCGAGATATAAAGTTGCAGCTTTGAGAAACAATTCACAATTGCTAGATATAGTCAGAATTCTTAGAAAAAGTTACAATTGTAAGATATAAAGTTGCAGTTCTGAGAAAAAAATGTACGGTTGTGAGATATAAAGTTGCATTTGTGAGGAAAAAAGTTACAATTGTAAGATATAAAGTTGCAACTTTGAGAAAAAGTCACAGTTGCTAGATATAGTCACAATTCTGAGAAAAAGTCACAGTTGCAAGACATAAAGTCACAATTCTGAGGAAAAAAAGTTATAATTGCGAGAAATAAAGTCGCATTCTGAGGAAAAAAAGTCACAATTTCGAGATATAAAGCTTTTTCCTCAGAATTGCGTGTTCATATCTTAAAATTTTGAAGAAAAAGTTGGAATTGTGAGAGGAAAAAGTCATAATTACCTTTTTTATTTTTGTATTCAGTGGCAGAAACAGGCTTCCATAGTAAACTTTTATGAATGCTTACAGATACGTTCAACCAAACATATTAGACAAGTTCTCTGCATGAAAGACCCATGACTGGCAGTTCGTCATGTTATTTCTTTTCCTTCCAATACAGTAGGAAGAATGGTTAAGCAAAGTAAATTAAATAAAATGAAATGTGCAGTGTGGATATGAAGACGATAACTAGGACAACATGATTGACAGGCCAGTTTATAGTGACAGAATGCACAAAATATTTTTTCCTAAAATAGCCATTTTTTCTCAGTGTGATCTGTTTTCCACCATAAAGAACATTTTGTTCATTGAAAAGGTTCCATGGATGTTAAAGCTTCTTCATGGAACCATCTTTTAGGAACTGTTCCATGAAAGATTCTTTTTGGAACCAAAAATGGCTGTAGTATGACAGGCTCGGTTATAAAAAATTATCCAAGATGGTATCATTCAACATCAAATGGATCTTGCACGCTGTTAGTTTAGCTATTGGTCGCTAAGGAGGTTCACTTTCAGTTATGATGCTGCCTTAAAAGCATCTACCTATGTAGACTGTCTACAGCAAGGCATGTTTTGGAACAGGGTCAACAACCAAATTGCGGAAAATTAGCATTTGGTGACGCTGAGGCCAAAACAATAGCAGCCGCAAACAGGCTCTTTGTTTATTTCTTCCTGGCCTGATGCAAACAAAATGGGGGATGCAAATTGATAGGGAGTCGGCCGTAATTACAGACTCATTATTGTTAATCACTGACGCACAGAGCATTCAAACATGTCTTTAAAATGGGTAAAAGCAGTTGTGCGTGTCTTTTTGAGTGATGAAATACTTGAGAGGGTTTGATGAATGTGATGGAGGTCTAGTGTGTGTGTGTGTCTATGTAAGGCCTGCAGACCTCATTAAGGTTTGCTTTAATGAACACGGCCTCAGTAACAAGAACAATGGCCGCTTGTTGCGAGCACGTCTGACAGTCTGCTGTGTGAGTGTGTGTGTGTGTGCGGCTGCAATGCCACTCAAGTCTGTGACAGGCGTCTGCGAGACCACTGCGGATAATAACGGTCCTACATTAGTTCAGGTTAAACTTAATGATCGGGAATTGAGTCGCGGTCGCTGGGTGCTGCTGAGCGAGTCATTCAGGATCTTTGTCAACACAACCAGTGTGTGTGTGTGGCACAGGTGTGTAAAAATAAGGAGGGCCAATGTCGTTTTGGAGTGGCTTGGGTTTGTGGATTAATCTCATTTCCACTTTGGCCATTAGCTATGATGAGGGACCCTCAACCCGGGAACCTGAAACCGGCCCATAGCTCCAATATTCAATTATTTACAATTTCATGCTTGCCTGAGATTTGTGTTTTTCTTGTAAATGTAAAGATTATGCAGCAGGAGTCCTTTATGTTGAACTCTGAGGTAATGATTTATGCACTTTTTTTCCCTTAAAAGGGTTTGTCCTCCATCGCGGAGTGGAAGGGTGCATCGAGTTGAGCCGCATGACGGAGCGCTTGCGCTCAAACATTTCTAGGCTTAACTGCGGTAATATTTCACTCGACTAAAATAGAGGAATTTATCATAAAGCTCGCAAAATCGTCCAGAGCCGAGTAAGTATAAGTGACTGCGTGTTTGCCCGAGAGAGGGAGAAAGAAAAAGAGAGATTTTTCTTGGAACTGGCAGTTGCAGCCACAGCGAAAGCAGGATTTTTTGAGGTTTTCCTGAACGATCTGCTCAGCCCTGTGGCACTAAACATAGCCACTGCGAATTTACCAGACAGTGTCTTATGCACGGCGACGTGGCCGGTGTGAGTGTGTGATATACCTGCGTCGAGCTGCCGTGTCTTAAGTGTCCGTGGGGGCCACACAGCGCTCGGCCCCTGACAACGCTGGCCTGGAGCCATGCTAATAATAACAGCCAGCAGAAATATGCACAGAAGAGGGGAGATCTGGTAGCGTAGCTGGAAGAGAGAGGAGAGGGGCACGGGAAAGGGTTCTGCACTCAAAGGAATGTGTCATCTAAGGAGTCTCGAAGTACAAAGGATTCGGCCACGAACATGCATGTCTTTGTACTTATAATATACATTATATATTTTATACATTTATTGAAATATGTGTTTGTGTGTGTATTTAAATATATACCCATTCATAGGTACATACTGTACATACATATCTTAAACTTGAGTTACTGCCATCAGTAAAAACATAATTATTAATAATTATTTGTATTAAATATTATTATTATTATTATATAAAATATTTAGATTTTGTGTGTGTGTATTATTATTATTATTATTATTATTATTATTATTATTATTATTGTAAGAATTTATATAATACATATATAATATTAGTTTATAATATTTATTCTTATATAATAAATTATATTAAGAATTATTATTATCACCATATATAAAAGCTTGGTTCACTACCACCAGAAATGCATAATTTTTATTTTATTTTATTTATTATTAATTTATTATGAACAGATATATATATATATATATATATATATATATATATATATACCTGTATATACAAAATATATATATATATATATATATATATATATATATATATATATATATATATATATATATATATATATATTGTTATTGTTATTGTTACTGTTATTGTTTTAAAAATGCATACAGTGTCTATTTATATATTATCTATCTATATATCTATTTATAATATTTATTCATATATAATAAATTATACTAAAAATAATAATTATTATTATATATAAAAGCTTGGTCCACTACCATCAGTCATACTTAAATTAATTTATTAATTCTATTTTTATTTAATTTTATTATTAATTTCTTATTAACAAATATTAATATATAATTTAAATATTATTGTTATTATTGTAAAAATGCATATAATGTCTATATATTATCTATCTATATATTATATCTATAATATTTATATATATATATTATAAAAAATATTATAAATACATTTTATTAAAACATTATTATTATTATTATTATTATTATTATTATTATTATTATTATTGTTATTATATAAAATATTGTCAAAAATAATTATAAATAAATTATGGGAAAACAAATAAATGTATGTATTTAATTTATTTATGTTTAATATATAATATGCTGATGGCATTGACTTAAGCACGTTATTTCTGTCAGTGAGATTTTAGTGATTACTCCCTCCACAAATCTTGACGTACATTGACATACGCTCTGGGTGACCATTTGTTAAAACATCAGAGCTTGTGTTCTGCATGTTTGCTCACAAAATACAGTTCCCTCTCTCCAACTCCCGAATGATGCATCCTTGAGTAATGCCTGCCAGTGAGCTCATCCAGCACGAATCTTATTTCTGCTATCTCTCCTGAGGAATGCACTGCCCCTCATTTTTCAGAAATTTCTCATCAATTAATACTCTTAACATCTCGTGCACTGCAGAAAACCACATTCCATTGTCTGCGCTTGGCCTATAAAACGGCCACATTGAGGAAGATTAATACAGATGGAATGGAAAACTGGATGGAAAAATGTCACTAGCCGTGCTGATAACTCCTCGGGGAGTGAATGTTTTCGCACAGTTCAGAGACTTACGAGGCATAAACAAATAACATGACAGAAGCTGATTTGTGTTGATAGAGGACAAGGAAAACATGTTGCGCACACACACTGAGTGTACGCTTCATGCTTTTGGCTTGTACTTCTACCATGTAAGGCACAACAGGAAGATATTTCTTGTAGAGTGATGTTGAACAGAGCCTTAAATCGCTCTGCTGGTTTTACCCATATTATTTCTTTTGGTCTTGTTGCCCTTCTTGTGCTCAGAGTTCGATAGACACATTTTACAAGACACATCAGGAACTTCTTAGCTTTATGAGAAATACATTTTTATGTTCCTTTAAATGTTCCAGCTGTAATATATACAGGAGAGTGCTGGGTTATGTTAATTGCAAGAGAAAAAATGCCTAAAGGAGGCCCTCATGCTAGGTCAAATGTACTATGTAATTGATATTTAGCAAAGCCTGATGTTTTTAGTACCTCGGTTTGGTGTTCAGTAGATGGGCTATATTCAGAAACAAGCTTGAAAGGATAATTACACCCAAAAGTGTAATTATGTGCCACTCTATGAAAATGAAAGCTAATTGGACATGTGGAAAAAGCACATTTAAAACCACAAAAGTAGTCTGAAAGGTTTGTCTTTTGAAGCCATACAGTAGCTTACTGTGGCAAAAAAAAGTTTATTTAAACATCAGAACAATAAAAGTTTACTTTACATTTGTTTTCATACATTAGAATGTGTCCTGTTTAATTATTTATATATGCAAAAACTGTTAACGGTTAACATTTTTGGTGTTAGTTTGCTGTATTTTTAAGTTATTTTTACTTAATCAAAATAACCCAACTACAGTTTGATTGAGATTAATTGGAATGCACAATATAAAAAAAAAAAATGTTAAAATGAGTTATCTGTTTTTGCAAATGGACTGTTCATATATAATAAATATATTTAATAAAAAAAAAAAAATTAAAATATATATTAAAAATATATTTAACATATAATGTAATAATTATATTTAATGTTTTAATAATAATTAGAATGAATAACTATTTAAAAATAATTGTAACATTTAAATATAATTTTAAAAAATAATGATTTTGTCAGGCATACCAAAATCCAAACACAAAATACCAAAAAAGAAAAAAAATCTTGTCAGGCATATTTAGCACAAAAATCACTGGATGACATTAAAACCCCCAAAAATAATTAATTGTCATTTTTAAATAATTTTTTTAAATATCCATTTAATATTAGGGATGCACCGATACCACTTTTTTCAGTACTCGCCCGATACCGATACTTTTATTTTTGGTACTTGCCGATTCCGAGTACCGATACCCATATTTTAAAATTTACTGGTAGATTTGTAAATAGGGTACAGAAACTAAAAGAATATGTATAGTGTTAGTTGGTCAACTTCATTTATCAAATAGATACAGTCGAACCAAAATGTATTTAGAACCCATTATCATAAACTGTGTCCTGCACCCACTAGTTAAAAAAAAAATATATATATATATATATCAAAAATTATCAAAAGATGGTGTATATCTACTGTCTGAATAATTTTTTGGGTTAACTACATATCCCTTAATTATTTTTATTTTTACACTTAATTATGCCCATTAAAACGTGTTTTGTTACTTTCACTGTTTGTTTTTTTTTTGTTTTTTTTGCTCTATGGTACATCATCTTCAATTGAATAGCATTAAACTGCTCCATTTCAGCGGCTCAGTGCTGTAATCAAGTGAACCACTCATTATGAATCTCCTAACTCTGATATTTTCAGAAATATAAGTAGCGTATTTTCATCTGAAATATGCTGCTATTTGGGCTACAATCCAAAGCGACTCAAATAATGAAGAAACACTCGTGAAGCAAGCAAAACATGCGCAAGTACAGTACTGCCTATCGCATTTCACACAGGCTGTTATAGTTTCACTTTCGCCGGACATTCGTGTATGCTTAAGGTTGAAAAAAAAAACGATGTTTATAGCGAATGTCCCTATATATTTTTTTTATACTTACGAATTTGTTTTAATCCAAAAGATGCGTGTGCTAAACATGCGAACGTCAATAAATTTCACCCAACAGTGCGCGCTCTCTCTCTCACTCCCTCTCTCTCTCTATATACCGTTAAATAACTTGTGCATTGATTTACTTAAATTGTTTTTGACATATCTCACCGAACTACAAACTTTCCAGTGATGTCAAGGCGGGATATTAACTCCACAAGCCCGCACATCTTGGCCGCCGCGCGCTCAATCCAATCTGCGTGACGCGCACCAGTTATACAAGCTTAATACTGAATGTTTAACATTATATTACTTGCATACATATACTTCGTAGACATCCTTAATCTCTAATGACTTCATTCTGCTGTCTGTTGTTTTGTTGTCGGTGTTTCTTTGCCTGCATACGCACTTGTCACATGATGTGGTATCGACGTTTGGTATCGGGGCATTTTAACGAGTACGAGTACGAGTACAGGAGCTCAGTATCGGGCCCAATACCGATACCAGTATCGGTATCGGTGCATCCCTATTTAATATTTAATATTATTTAATATTTATATTACATTTCTATTATATTAATATCATATATTAATATATTATATTAAATCTATATTATTTTAATATTCATTTTTATTATATTTAATATAAAATGTATATTTAATATTTTAATTTATTTCACATGTAATATTCAATTATTTAAATCTTTAAACCAATTATTGGCACTAACCTTCAAACCACTAGGTTTTACCCATTTTTTAATCATATAATAAATATAATAAAATTCAGTATGATCAATATATACATATATATATAATTTTGATCATACTGAATTTTAATGATGGAACATTATTGCACCCATATTTTGGCATTTCAAAAGTTATTTGAAACATTTGACCCATTAATGTCTCAAGATGTCAGCATTTTTGTTGTTTATGAAACTTTAATAGTTTATAGCTTCTGTGGAGGACAAGATTATCAGTGAATAACTGATTAAATTTGAGCTTGTTCATGCAACAAAGTTATTAAATGACTTCAAATGACTTGCAATGCAATGCACAGGTTGCATGGACTATTTTTAGCATCTTTTTTTTTAGCTCCGTTCCCATTCACTTAAATGGAAAAGAGGAGTCAGTTTCTTGAGAAATTCTCCTTTTGTGTTCCAGGGAAGGAAGTCATGGTTTTGAAAGATATGAGGATGAGATAATTTTCCTTGCAATAATTTGTCTGTTGTCAACACATGATGTAGTTTATGTACACAATTGCTTTTAGAGTACGATATCTCACATGACATCACACTGAGTTCATCCGATCCAAACCTGGACGAATGAATGCTTAAACACTTAAGCGCTGGCAGGCATCTTCTCACATGCTTTCGTGATCCGAATGGGTCGTGAAAAATGTTACGTGTCATGATAAGGATGCTAAATGCGCTTCGCTTCATTTCTTCTGCATCACACGCAGCACAGACCGTGAAGCACTCATCAAAAGCTCGCTGTGATACGTTCTGCTTGAAGGCGTTTTCTGTCACGACCATCTCCGTGGCTGGATATTTGGACAAGAATCTTTTTTTCCACTCTGGTCTCTCGCAGTTATGTAAGACGAGACGTAGCTCAAAGCTAAAACCGCTCGATCTTGGACAAAAATGCTGGGAGGGAAAAGCTTTTCTTTTCTTTTCTTTCCTTTTTTCCTGAGGATAGTGTAGAAGTGGTTTGGGAGAGCTAGTATGCTAGGTATGTTTTGTTATTTCTGCGAGTAAATTTGTGTGATGCTTCTCAGACGTCACGTAGCGCTATCATTCCCTTCAGTCTCTCTCTCTGTGGTCAGCATGTTTGAGTATGAGGCTCTATCTGTCTACACAGCATGTGAAACCCTTGGGTTTTTCTTTTTTTGTGCGTGTTGCTTACGGGAAAGAGAGCTTTTTTCCTACCATATTTGGTCATGTGGAGCCAAGCCAATAGGCAGCAGACGTTTGATGCCGTACAAGCATCTCAATTTGGCCTTTTCCCTTTTGCTCTTTTTTCTTTTTTTCTTTTTTTGCTTGCATGCCGACACTGGCTGATAGTGGTGCGATCTTTGGACGTGCATGAGAGGACCATTTAAAATCAGCATTTTAAAATGCGTAGCATGAAAGCGTCTCTGCACCTGAAATGCATTTCCAGAAGCACAGCTGCTGTTGTGCGGAAATAAATGGCCCTGGGTTTAATGAGTTAATGCCTATGAAAATTGCCCATTCAAAAACGGAAACAAAAACATTTTTCCGACATCCTGAACCCATGTGCTCATTTTTCTCCTGTTCAGTTCTTTGTGCTGATAAGAGAAAGTGAGCATTAAAGGTGAATGATTTTTAGTGTGGCAATATAATTTATTTTACATATGTAAATATACTTATAATAAATTATTTTAATAATAAAGAAAACAATGTGTATTACGTAAGTAGAATAAGAAACTATTATTTTATTATTATTGGATTCTAAAAATATCATATTAATATTAAATAATAATATTAGTAGGGGAATTTTCAAATAAATGCCTTATATTTGTTATTTATAAAAGTTAGAAATTATTATTTAAAAACAAAATAGATTTTTAAAAAGGACTGTATAAATTATGTGTGTGACTAAATTAATTAATTTAATAACTATAAATAAATAGTATATTGTTAGATTATTATTATTATTATTATTATTATTATTATTATTGTTATAATATTATTAGAAACAATATGGATTCTAAAACCATATATATAAATCTTTAAACTAATTATTATTAGTAGTAGAATTTTAAAAGATTAATTTTTAGTTATTTATAGGACTAGGAAATATTATATATATATATTCATAAAAATATTAGAATTATTATTAGAACAATTTTTTTAAAGACAAATTTATATTTTTTATTTTGTTATTTATAGAAATAAGATATTATATGCACATATATCAGGCTTATGCACATATAAAAATGTTGTTGTTGTTATTATTAGGATAATTTTATAAGACTAATTTTTATTTACAAAGTATATATGTGTGTGTATTATTAAATACACACATGTATTTTATTAGTATGTTATTAGGGTCATTTTAAAAGAAGAAATGCCATATATATTTGTGAATATGTTGCTGACTCAGCTGGTGTTTCCCCAGAATATTTCAGATCCCACATCAAAGAGTATGTTGTTTACTTATTACAGCTATTGACTTTTACTCTGTATCCCAGTGCCTGTATTTGCACGGCATTGTGGGTAATTGAGCGGTATAAGGCATATTTGGTGTTTGTGCAGGTAACTGTAGGCCAACGTGCCGAGAGTGATTCACAGGACATGCAGACATGTCGGGGAATGCGATCCATTGTCTGGGAATGCAGGAATCTCCTTTTCCAACCTCAAGTGGAAATTCAATGACTGAGGCCTATTTGTGCACATGCTTGAATGTTTGATTCCCTCCTTCCCATTTGAAAAACCTAAGGGATAATGTACAGTCAGCGAGTCATTAGTGCAAAATAAAACCTGATGTGGTGATCAGGTTCCAGACATAAAACCAAGGTGTCTTGCATCACCCTGAAAGAGTTTATTTTGCTAAAAAGACTCGATGACTGCACATTTATCCTGCATATTGAATGCACAATGCTTTATCCCATGCAATTTACTTTTCATTCAGTATAATCAATGCATTCTCTGGGAATCAAATCCAAGGCATTGCCATTGTTTAAGTGCAATGGACATGCATGCATGCAGCATTATCAATGCCAGTGTAGAAATGTCCTACTTGCATGAGATTCATCATAAGTGACAAATTCAGTGTCCAGATCTAAGTTAGGTAGGTAGCGTACCAACCAACTTTTCTTCTCTTTCCTCTTTTCCCAGTGACAGCCATGAAAAGCAGTTGCTGCTCTTCCTGCCAAAATCTCTACTGGATTTATAGCAGCACATCCTGCTCTTTTTTTCTCTCTCGGTCTCTGTCTCCCTTACTTACAGTCTCATTCCTTCAGTTTCTTCTTTAAGGCCCTAGAGCCGTAAATGTGCTGATGCATCGGAGAGTCCAAACCAAGCTTTTGGTTACGTGGACGGCCTTAAATAAGGCCAAACATTGCGAAAGAAATCAAACCAGCATTTGTGCATAATACAGCTCACTTTCCATTAAGATTACTATCGATATAATGTTGACATTGTAGGGCTAGATCGCTTGTTTATGATGAGGGGTATGTTTATCTTAGGTTTCAGAAAGATTTTGAGAAATATATGTGCTTGTGGTTGAATTTTCATACTTGAAAGTTAATGGTGCACAAGTTATAGTGACTTTGAGAAGGGTTGATGTTTTTAAGGAAATTTCTGTACGTAGTTTCAGTTTACAGCTTGTTGGAGTTTGTTTTGCTCGTCCCAAATACAAAAATCAAAAAGCATGCATTTATAAGACATTTTGTATTGTGACTAACTTGTAATCTAAGTTTTGTGGTTAAATGTTGTTTAAAAATGCCGTTGAATGTATATATAAAAATTATATGTCCTTTCAGACCCCCTCAACCTGACGACTTTTGCCTAGCTGTAATTAGGGTGGCCGTACCTCCCTAAATTTGCCATTAGGCCTCAACCTTTAGAGAAAGTTTGTCATGAACTGTCCACATTTAGAGGCAAAGTTATGTATGTATCAAATAATGTTAAATGATATCAATTATAATAGTAAAAAATAAACGTTTTTGGTTTGCTGTTGATGACTTGACGACAAAAAGTCTGGAAACGGCATCTTTTTTCCCTCTAAAATCTCTGAGGCACAGCATGTCGCCTGACCTTCAGCACATAAACACAACTGTGTTAATGGGGATTGTTGGCCCATCACAAAGTGTTGTTATATCGTACATGAACCAGACCTGATGCTGGATTCCCGCCATTACTGTCCTGACACTGTCCTGAGATCTGCGGTCGTGTGCCGCCCAATTAATCAGCTGGCTTTATGGGACAACTCCGGCTGGCCTCCAGTCACTTTTATTGGTGCTCTCAATTTCCTGTGCATCTCGCCGAGCGCAGGCTCCCATAATTCAGCAGTGGGTCTGTAGGTTTGTCGTCACAGATGCAGGCAGACAGACAGAGGTGTGGATTTCATTCTTCTGGCCCGGGTTCGAGACCTGCTTTCCCAGCTCAGCCTTCTTGATCTCTTTATATCTCTTGGTTTGTAGTGAACAGAGATGACAGAGGGGGAATTAGATTCTCTGTCTTGTCTCTCTTGATTTGTTCTTGTCCATTTGGTAAAATTTTTGGATTGTTTGATTTTTAAGGCCGTGAAGGAATTTCAACTGAAACAGGAAGACAGGGCAGGACATATCAAGCAGTCCCGCCCCCTTTTTTAAAAGATCAATAGCGTTTAGTTTATATCACAGCTTTGGCCAGAGCCACTGAGCTTGGTAAAGGGAATGTTAGAATTAGACACTTTGACAACATGCCAATGATAACAGTAAAGAGAACAGAACGATCCAACCACATGTCGACGCATGTGATTAACCGCTCATGTGTGACCTGCTCATATCGCTAGGCATCATTCACACAGAATGTGCTTTTGTGTTGACAAAGATGCAATGCAGGTAGTGGAATAGGAAAACTATGCAAGAAGCTGGGAGTGAACTTCTTTTATAGATGAGATGCTGCAAGAGATGCTAGTGCAACAATCAGTCCATGTTTACATTAGAAAAAAGTATGGAAAAGCAGTGCAATCGAATAAAAAAACCCTGTGAAGAATTACTACTGCATGTCTGACATTTCATGTTTGCATCATGATGACAGGCTGAAAGCTGCTGTTTATTGTTTTTACAGAACATTTATAGTTACTAATAGTCTGCTGGTGTTATACCTTCAGTCACTTTCAATCTGATTTATCTTGACTTTTGAGATCATTTTCCTAGATTATTTCTTAACATAAGATATGTATAAGATATACAAGATGTAGCTGTAGTTCATGTATCTTTTCTGCAAAGATGTTTAACAAGTGGTTTGTTTACCATTTACATCATGTTGACAACTTCATGTGTGGTGCACTTGGAAAAATCATAAAAAAAGGCAAATCGATGCATTTGTATAAGAAAAACATCCATATTAAAAACTTTATAAACCATAATCTAGCTTTCGCTATCTGTTGTACGCATGTTCATGAAAGAGTGGCGTTCTAGAGGATGACGTAGGACGTAGGGTGAAGAGAGCAAAACAAAACACCGGTCATGAATTAGAAGGACAAAACGAGGATTTGTAAAGAAAAATGTCAGGGGATTTAGATATAAGCCAAGAGGAGACTATCTTTGCTCTTGTAAACATAAATGCATGTATGACAGTTAGCAGAAGCTAGAGATTGCAGTTTATAACTTTTTAAATATGGATATTTTTCTTACAAAAACACATCAGTTCACTTCAGAAGGCTTTTATTAACCTCCCTTAGCCATGAGTAATGTTTATGATGGATGGATGCACTTTATTGGACTTCCAAATCTCAACACCCATTCAATGCCATTATAAAGCTTAGATGAGCCAGGGAATTTTTTAATGTAACTCCGATTGTGTTTGTCTGAAAGAAGAAATCATGGGGTAATTTTCATTTTTGGGTGAACTGTCCCTTTAAGACCAGTGTAGTCCACAATATTTATTTAAAAACCATTGGTGTTGGTTTGATTTAAAATCAAATGATGTGTTTATATACTGAATGTGCTAAAATCAGCAAAAAATTTCCAGGAACATAGTCGCATCAATAAATCACTCTAGTATGTAGTGTTTTGGTATTATAAAAGTAAACATTTGGGTTTTCACTGACATTAGAGCAGCTGTCAGTGAAACCAGTTGGAAAGGCCGGCTGCACATATCTGGCATACCTGCAGCGTCTTTAATGAGGTGGCAGGTGAGTGAGGGGTGTGTGTGCAAGGCTTGGATAGGCCGTTGATGATGCAGATTTCTGAGATACCATTCTGCACCTGGCCAGTTGCACGACCTCAAAAACTTTTCCCACTTTTTATCAAACCTGAGAACGTTTCTGATGATTTTTGCTAGAAATGTTGATGCAATGCAAATGTTGAGTTTTAATGCATGCTACAGCTTGATAAAGTTTTTCTTTGCATCAGAATCCAAAACCTGATTTGTATTTTCTCAGGCATTTCATTACAGAATGAGTTGTGAAACCCTGTTGACGTTGAAATTCCATGAATTTGGAATTGTCCCATTTGTTTGTTTTCTTTGGCTGCACGGTCTAAACATCATCTTATTATAAACTAATAGTGCAGTCAGTTTAAGTGCACATTGTGACATTTTGATGGTTACACATAGATTTACTTTAGTTCTTCCTGTAGGAAAAAGGCCATTTTATCTGGTACTTAATACCAGGTTGTTTCATGGTGAAATATACACCACATTACAGTAAAACGCTTTTTAATGCAACATGTCTGCGCAGCTCCTCCATTTGTTAAAATCTTGGCCCGGGAATCCGGTCTGAATCGTCCTCCTACGCCAGACTCCCGCTGCGGCCGCGGAGAGTGTGTTAGCATAAACTCTGATAGCGAAGCCAGTCTATGTTAATGGACCTATATTGACAGACATGCAAATAAGGGCGATGGTTTATGTTGGCAACGCTCCGCTCTCTTCTTGAGCCGTAAATTTAGTCTCTCTCAAGTTGTCCAGAGTGGCTGGGGTCCAATAGACAGTGGGTGGTAGATCCAAACATTTAGTTATTTAATCCTTTTGGCAGCAGGGTTGTGGATCACATCAGCTTTGGCTCTGGCTATAAAGAACGCTCTTTACCTCAACATTTATCTCAGCGAACTACGAGCATCTCCCTAATGGTAGATTGTTCAGGCTAAGTGTGTTGACATTAATGAGTTTGTAATTATTTTTTATTGCAAAGCGGGTACGAGGAATCGCCTGCAGTCAGAGGTGGGTGACGTTTCAGACTGTGAAAACTGCTATGTTACGCAAAACATTCATGATTTATCAGCACACGTTATTACATTTATTTTATTTTAGTTTGATTTAGTGTAGTTTAGTATTGTATATTAAATAATGATATCTATCTATCTATCTATCTTTTTTGGCTGACGTCACAAAGTCTGTTTATTTTATTCTATAAATATTTTTTTTAAAGTATTTAAGTATTGTATATTATATAAATAACATTTATAACATTAATGATTCATCAGCACATGATTCATAAGTGAAAGCATGCTTTAACTAAAGCATACAAATGTAGTTTCACATTTCTGTAAACGATTTGGTATGAAGAGCTTGTGCATGTTCGTTTTTATTTTAGTTTAGTTTTGTTTAGTTTAGTGTAGTTTATAGTATTGTATATTGTATAAATAATAACATTCATTCATTTATTTATTTGTTTTTGCTGACATCACCAAGGCTTTTTTTATTTCATTTTTGTATATAAATAATAAATACATCATTTTATTTAAATGAATAATTTAAGTGAAAGTATGCTTTAACAAAAAAATCTATTTTTACATGCAAAAATATACTTTTACATTTCTGTAAAACGTTTGATATGATGAGCTTGTGCTGTTTTATTTTTAGTTTAGTTTATTTTAGTTTTAAATAATAACATTCATGATTCATTTGTTTGTTTTTAGTTAATTTTATTTTATTTTATTTTATTGTATATAAATAATAAATATATAATTTTTAAATGCATAATTTAAGTGAAATAATGTGCTTTAGCAAAAATATTTTTACATACAAATATTCATATTTCTGTAGAACATTCGATGTAATTAGCTCATATATATTCATTTTCTATTTTATTTTATTTTTACCTCACTCCTTACAAGTCCAAAGAATAAATATGCAACAAATCTTTTTTTTTTTTCATTGAATATGCCGTTTTATTCAAAAAAAAAGAAGCAAAATGGGTTACATGCCTGGGTTTCATGTTGCCATCTTAAATTTCAAAAGCCATTTGAGCAAAATCCCACGTAAACTACAGCAACGACAATTTTCCATCTGTCATCATTTTGAGTTTTCTTCATCAGCTGCTCCCTTTTCCCTACAGACTTTAAAGCGAGCCAAAATCCGAAGCGTTCGTGTGGTTTGGCACAAGCGTCGGTGTGTACATTCGCGACCTAGAGCACATCACAGACGGAGGCTGTAAGACTGCATTCCCATGGGTCATTGCAGTGATGAGCTTTGATGAAGGGTTAAGCACCGTACTTACGAGGAACATAGTAATTTACCAGGTAAATGTGTTATTACAGCCATTACAGCGCGTGCTCTCTAGACAGGGGGCGTTTCCCTGCTTGCAGCCCCCCGTTATGAAGCATTGGAGAGGGAAAAAGTGCAGCGACTTGAATCCGGGCACACGGGTGGTCCACAAGAGGAAGAGAAAATCCATTTCTACATTCTTTCTCAGAAGACAAGGCCTTATTGTCAGTTCCCCCTTCAGCGTGTGCGCAACAAAACACAAACACATCCTGAATTTCAATCATAAGTTTAGCATGTGAGGTCATCACGCGTAGTCATCGCTGCAAGAGGGTGATTCAATTTGACTTGATCGTACACAGTTGTGACGGTTTTATTGAGCTGAGTCAGTGCTGTTTGCTCAAGGGCTCAGATATGAAGAGCAGCCATGCTCCTGCAAACAGAAGATCCAGCTAAAGATAGACCGCATTCCTGCGGTTTGTGAATGCGGGCGCAGCGGTTCTGCCTGATAAGGAAGATCGGCCCGATCTTGCGCTTGCCGTTTCTCGCTCACATTCCTCGCTTCCCCTCTCCCGCTGTTGTTTTTGTTTTGTCCGTTTCTCTCTCTCTCTCTCTCTCTCTCTCTGCGTCTTTCTCAGAGTTATGTGAATATGGAGGAGGGGTTTAGGAGAAGTGTTTCCTGTTCTCTTGTGTCTCAGACCCTCTTTCTTTCTCTCTCTCTCCGTTTTTGCACACTTTATGTGTGTATATTTGTGTTTCAAGCAGTGTTGGGAGTTCAAGAAAATGTGGCGTTGCTAACTTTTTCAGTGACGGGACAGTAGCTAAGCTGTGTGTTGGTTTTCAAACCATAAGCCACTTTTTCCCACAAGAAAAAAGCTAAATTGTTGGTTTTGTCACGTAGTGCAAACAAGGGAGCTGAGGCAATGATCAAACATTGTGTCATTGTGTTGTTCAAGAAGCGTTTCTGCTGTTTTTTTCATATTTTATTTTTTATTTTATTTTATTTTATTTTATTTTATTTTTGTGCCAGACAATAGCATCTTGGTGAAAATAAAAATCAGCTTATTAAATTAAAATAAAATATACATTTTTTGCTCTTGCTTTTGCTGGTTAATTTTTGTTGTTGTTGTTGTTGTTGTTGTTGTTGTAGTGATTGTAAGACTAATATTACCTACTACTATTACTTATATTTTGCACGTTACCCTTAAATGCTATATCTTGACTGCAATTACACAGTGAATATAAGAATATGTCAGTTCTGCTAGTGTGTTTTGGATATTCAGCACTTCTTTGTAATGCCAGGATGTTCAAACCCAACCCCAATTAACACCCTTAAGAATAAAGGTTATTTTATTGGCATTGCAGGTTCCATGAAGAACCTTTAACATCTATAAACTTTCCATTGCACAAAAGGTTCGCTATATTGAACTAGGGTTCTTTAGAATAATAAAACGTTTCTACACTAAGAAGATTCCTTTTTGGAACCTTCCGTATTAGATGCTTTTTATTGTAACAAAGTAACTACTTTTTTTAAAATTCCACAGTTTCAAACAAGAAGCAAGAAAGAAGTCTGCAAGAGTTTGTGTTTTTAAACATCCTTTCAGCAAGCGAATTCAAACTAACCAGCAACAGCTCCATGATCACAAAAGAGAGGGAGGGAGCGAGCAAAAAAAAAAAGGGAAAGGAATGGAATGGGCAATAATTGGGAGTCGGGAAAGGGAAAGAGAGAGCGAGGGACAGTGTCAGAACAGGAGAGAGAGAAAGAGAGAGAGAGAGAGAAAGGAAAAGGGGGAGAGAGGGAGGAGGCAGACCCGTCGGCCGTGATTGAGAGTTTGCACCATAATGGGAGGGAGAAAAACGGAGGAAAGTAGGGAGGGTGAAAAAATGGGAAAGGAAGAGGCCGGCTTTGGCCCTTTCTGGTAGCTCCAGCTGCAGCGAGAGAGAAAGAGCCCGAAATACTCTTTGTGTTGGAGCGTTATCGAGACGAGAGAGTGAATTTCTGCTATGTTTTGAGAGCTAAAACGTTCCAGAGGTTATCATCACTGAAGTGAAGGTAGGGCGGTCTCGAAACGGCCCGTCTGAAGCGCCACAGCGCTGAGATTAATGACAACAGCTCTGTATCTCCTGGGTGGGCTCGGTTCCTCCGCCATGTACCCCGCAGTATATTTAGTCAGAGTCTTTCTGCTTGACTGAGTGGACATCCTGTGCTAACATCCTTTCCTCACCCATTCTCTCTCTTTTTTTCTTCATTCTTTTCTCTCTCTCCCCCACAATTTCCATTTTAAGTGGAATTATGAAAACAAACTTGTGATCTGTTTGATGTCGAGCTGAGAAAAGATCGACAGTAAATGTCTTGCATATGGGAATGCGTGATTTTTGTGTAAAGGTTAACCAAATACTCACAGCAGCTGTGGAATCCAGACCATATTCAGTAACGGAGGGGATCCTGTGACTTTCTGTAAGGTTCATGCGACTAAAGCACACACGTGTTTTGTTGTTTTCCAGGATCACGCTCTCAGGATTGAAGCATGGATGATGATTTTGAGCGGCGCAGGGAGCTTAGGAGACAGAAGCGGGAGGAGATGCGTCTGGAAGCCGAGAGGTAACGTGGGCATCGTTAACACTCGCTCTTTCTTCTTCAGCCGCTTTGCACCGTAAACCGAGGGCTGGTAAGGGGGTGAGATCGTCAGATTCATTGCACAGCCACTGCTGGTAAATATTGTTCACCTTGCAGAAACATGACAGCTTGCAAATTGTTTGTTACTGTGTGGCCAAATGAGTCTTTGTGCAAACGTGCAAGACTTAAAAATGCTTGTTGATGTGTTTTCAAAATTCCTTCTCTTTTTTTAGACTTCAGTTTTGTCAGATGTGACCCTGGTCCACAAAACCAGTCATAAGTGTCAATGATCTCAAAGCTGAATAAATAAGCTTTCCACTGATGTATGGTTTGTTAGGATAGGACAATATTTGGCCGAGATACAATTATTTGAAAATCTGGAATCTGAGGGTGCAAAAAAATCAAAATGTTGAGAAAATCACCTTTAAAGTTGTCCAGATTAAGTTTTTAGCAATGCATATTACTAAGCAAAAATTAAGGTTTGATATGTTTACAGTAGGAAATTTACAAAATATCTTCATGGAACACTCAATATCCTAATAATTTTTGTCCAAAAAAAGAGAAAAATTAATAATTTTGACCCATAATATGTATTGTTTGGCTACTGTTACAGATATTATATATTTTTACAGAAGGCAATTGTGAAAGGGTAACGAAAGTTTATCATCACATACTGACCCTTAAGTCGTTCCTGTACGATTCTTTTACACAAAATACCAAGAATGTTGACATTTTTTTTTTCATATTTTGCAAGCAAACGGTGACCAAGCGGAAAAATTATCATAAAAGGACTATAAAATTAGCCAGTTTAGCAATATTCTCAGTGTTCAGGGTCTATCACTTTATGTGTGAAACGGAAGTGTTTTTTTTGTCTTTGCATCTTCTGCAGTTCTTCAGTATTGCAATATGTTGCATATTGTGCCAGATTTGATATCAGTGATGGTATCATGGGTTGAATATAATGAAGTCTGAATGCAGTGTGTAACCAGCATTGGGGAAAGTTACTTTGAAAAGTAATGCATTACAATGTAGCGTTAAGTAATTTTGCGTTACTTACTTGAAAAAGTATCTCAGATATTTTCTTGTAAATGTAAAAGTAATGCATTACTTTACTAGTTGCAAAAAAGTGATCTGATTACATAACTTATGTTATCTGTAATGCGTTTCCCCAAACACTGTATATAGCAACCAACATTTTAAGGGATAGTTCACCAAAAAATGAAAATTCTGTCATTAATTACTCACCCTCATGTCATTCCAAATCTGTAAGACCTTCATTCATCTTCGTAACATCGTATCTTCATAAGATATTTTTGATGAAATCCGAGAGCTGTTTGACCTTGCATAGATAGCAATGCAACTGATACGTTCAAAGTGCAGAAAGGTAGTAAGGACATCATTAAAATAGTCCATGTGACATCAGTGGTTCGACTTTAATTGTATAAAGCCATAAGAATACTTTTTGTGCACAAAGAAAACAAAAATAACGACTTTATTGAACAATTTCTTCTCTTCTGTGTCAGTCTTTGACATGAGTTCACAAGCCTTGAATGTGGTAGTTGCATTGCTGTCTGTGCAGGGTCAGAAAGCTCTCAGATTTTATCAGAAATATCTCAATTTGTGTTACGAAGCTGAATAAAGGTCTTACAGATTTGGAACGACATGAGGGTGAACTATGCCTTTAAGTTCTTCCTCACACAAAGTTATCATATGTAGTCATATGAATTATTTCAGTTGCACTTTTGCTTTTTTTGTCATTTTGCAAACTAGTGGTTATTATTGTATCGGGCCCCTCAAACATCTATAGCTGTTATAAATAGCTATTTCTGTGCTATCAGAATGCATTTTAACACATTTACAGTAGTTTAAGATTCATAAATATATTTTATGTTGATGTATTTCCTGCATTAACTCTTAACTTTTTATCTTTTGTCCAATTATCTCCAAACCCGTCTAAAGAGATAATGAATGTTTCTCGTTGTGGGGAAATAAGATGAAAAAAACTTGTCTGCTGATTGTTTGAGCCAGAGGTAAAAACAAAGAAATGACTGTTTTAATGCCTTTGCGGTCTGAAGCTTGCACTTCTGGCTCGTTTTTCTTTTTCTGTGATAATGAAGTCTGCCATTAAAGCAGAAAACTGGCGTTAACGTAACAAATGTTAAACATCAGCAGATTGGCACATTTGTGAGCCGCTTGACCATTTAAGGCAAAGCGACACTCCCATAAATACTGGAGGCACTGACCCAAATAGCCATTTTGCATCAGCTCTAGATTATCTCAGAACACTGTGCATTTCTCCAAACACAGACAACAGCTGTTTCTTGGACATTTATGCCGCTGTCAAAAAGAATTATGGGTGATGGCTAATGAACATGCAAATCAAGCTTGTTATAATTCCAGCAGAGCGTAGGATGGCATGAATCGGCTCTAAATCGATGTCTTTCAGCAACAGTTATTTCTATTATCATTGGTTAGGATGTTGGACCAGAGTTACACGGTGTACAGTTCGTTTTGAGTGTCAGCTTCCCGTCTGCAGCGACCTTCCTGTTTCCTCCAAGCATGTTAGCATGAATGCTTTTCTGTTTCATGATTTAAGATATATGGGATATTTTTCACCTAATCGTAGGGCGGAAGCTTAAAGCCGATGACGCACAGATTAGGAGCCATTATATTTTACGGCAATGCATAAAACGAATGCTTTTTTTGGCTATATGTTATAGAGCTCTGAAAGGCTGGAATTGTGTTTTCTATGCCAAGTATCACATTTGGCAGAAAGCTACCAGTGCAACCCGTTCAGCTCCGCGACACGATGTGATCTTGTGTTTATGTTCTTGTGGAGTCGTTTCAATTTGGCCAGCTCTTCTTCGCCTGCTCGAGTTAGTGCTAAAAGATTAAATCGCTCTATTAAATTGCTGGAATTATGCAAAGATGCTGTAACAATCAATATTTATTCTTCGTCTGTAATTAAACTAGTCAAAACCATGTGTTGTCTCACTGGTTCCATTTATTTCGGCCGTCGATCCACGGCGGACACAAAAGTCAGTTTTCGGTGTACATTTGATAAGCGCTGTCATTTTGCCAAATGGCTCTGCGTTAGAAGTGTTTACTGGCAGAGATTTGCGAAGTGCTCCATCTCTAGACGGTCCTCTGTGCAAGCCGCGGGACAGCGGGCGGGCAGATGTTGGCTCTGCGCTGACGCGGAAAAACAACAAGAGTCCGATAACGTTCATACACGCAGGAGCAGCTTGGCATCCGAGTCCAGCATTTCCATCAGGCGATGATGGCTTGATGTGCGCCAGTCCTTTTCATCTGCCAACGTTTCAACCGCTGAAAATGACAGGGGAGGGAAATTGTGTGAGAGGAAGGCTGTGTGTTCTGCCTTTTGTCTATATGTATTACTGTAACTTGCTGACAGTGTAAAATGGTGCACTCTTTTAGTTTGAATATGATGCTAAGTGTCAAACAACTTTACTTACAGACCACAGCATTAAATAGAAGCCTGTTTTCAACACAATAACAATACAACATAACAACAGAAAAAAGTATATCTCATAATTCAAACTTTTTTCTCGTAGTTGTGTGATATAAATGGCAGAATTTCTTACTTCTTTTGGCAGAATTCTAAGATTATATCTCACAATTCAGAATTTTTTTTTTTTTTTTGGCAGAATTCTAAATTTACGTCTCAGAATTCTAAGTTTCCAAGTTTATATTTCACAATTCTGAATTAATATCTCAAAATTCTGACTTTTTTTTTTGGCAGAATTCTAAGTTTACATCTCACAATAAAAACTTATTTGGCAGAATTCTGTTTGTATCTCACAATTCTGAATTTATATCTCACAATTCTGGCTTTTTGGCAGAATTCCAAGTTTATATCTCACAGTTCTGACTTTCTCACAGTTGCAAGTTTATATCCTACAGTTGTGGATTTATATCTCGCAATTCCGAGAACTGCCAAAAAAAAAGTCTGAATTGAGGGATATAGATTCAGAACTGTGAGGGGGGAAAAAAGTCACAGTTAACTTTTTACTAACATTTCAAAGTTTGCAAATTCATAAATGTATGTTGATGTATTTTCAACATTTTTAGACCAATAAGCTCCATAGCATTTTGTCCGTCTAAAGAGATAATGAATTAATGGTCAAAACAAAATAATCACCTTATTAATGCTTTTGTAGCCCGAATGTTAAACATCAGTGGATTGGCACATTTTTTGACCATTTAAGGCAAAGTTTGCAGTGAAACTTTCAATCATTTAGTAGCAACTCAACTAGATGTTCTCAGCTGCTTTGTTATATCTGTCAAATAACCAACGCTTATTACCTTTGAATGGACATAAATTCTGCACACCCCAATTTTCTACTAATTTCTTTGATGTGGTCTGTTTTGCAGTGGCTGCTAACCCGCTATTTGAATTAAAAGCATTTTTTCTGAATGCTGGCCTATTGTGGTATCACCCATTTCCAATTTATCTGCCCCAAAACATCATCTATAAAGAATGAAATGCGGTTATTCGTTTTACATGAAGGTCAAACAAGCCCTTCCTGTTTAAGTGGGCGGTTCACGGCAGAGTGAATGAGACTTTGCCGATAGTCAAACATCTGGCTCTTTGAGACTATAACGACTAGATCATAGATCAGGTCTGCTTTGTATTTAGTGAATAGCTGGTCAGAGCCGCTTCTGAGATGACTGGCACTGTTGAAGGGTCAAAGGGTTCGTGCTGTTTTTAAAGCACTATGTATACACACCCGCACACACTTCTGTGTGACTGCAGTGGCCTTTCCTGAGACAGGTTGATGTGTTCCAGCTCCGGTCGGGTCACTGATACTCCGCATACATACACAGGAATGTTTTGACTGCTGGCTCACCGTGCTGACGGAATGTTCTGACTAATGATTACCAAAACCTGCCATTCCTGTCCAGTCCACGGATTCTATTTTAGCATCAGCTGCAGAATAAATTCATGTTTTTGACATTAGCTATCCGTTTCCATCCAAGCTGAGAATTTAATTTATGCTGGAAAAATCGGAATATTGCATTTTAAGCAATTTGTGACCGAAGTAGCGGTTCCAGCTGCATTGTTTAAAAGAACAAATTCGTCACTTCTAGAGAAATTGCTGTAGTAATGGAAATGCCAGTGATTGGTGGCAGATGCTTTATGTCTGGGATCGAGCACGTCAGACGGTTCTATGAGGTAATAATAGTCAATCACCTGAGCTTATTCAGTCACCTGACTTGAGGCAAAGTCACATGACTTGTATTTCCATCATAGTTTATACATAACTAGGCCATATTATTTAGAAGGTTTTTTGTTTGTATGTGTTTTCTTGTATTTTCCATTTTATGCAAATTTTGACTGACCAAAATAAAACAAATATATAAATAAAAATTAATAACACCTGTAAATATTAAAGCTTTTTATATTTTATGCACATCTTTTTATTTTGTACATTTTTCATCCTTTATTTTTTTGTATTTTTTGCTAAGTGGCTTACTACATAAAAATTCTAGCCGAAAACACCAAAATTAAGAATTAAAAAAATATTAATTAACTAATTAATTAATTGGAGTTAAATAATAATAATAAAAAAAAAAGTTAATAACATCCATAAATATAGCTGGGCCATATTATTTTGAACTTTTCTTAGAATTAAGCTTTTTATATTTTATGCACATCTTTTTTTTTATTTATTAAATTTATTTTTATTATTTTATTTATATGCAATTTTTGATGCACTGCATAAAAATGCTGTCTGGAAACATCAAAGTAAAAAAAAAATTAATTACACTTGTAAATATTGAAGCTTTTTATATTTTTTGCACATCTTTTTATTTTGTAAATTTTTCATCCTTTATTTATATTTTTTCTGCTAATTTTGACTTACTGCTTTTTTACTTAAGTTTTTAAAATTTTATTCACATCTTTTTATTTTGTATACAGGAATTAATTACATTTTAAAATATATTCAAATATGAGCAGTTTTAGCTACTCCTGTGCAGTTTTCTCTATGGAGTGGTGGCCATCTTGGCGCCACACATCTGTGCTGTTCCCATGAGAGGCCAGGAAGAGCTCAGGAAATAACACCCATCCTCAACGAATGGCCCATTCCAAACACACTCTCTCCGGCTGGTAAAAGAAAAAGGCCCGCTTGAGGGTATACATGTGTTCGAGGGATGCTGTTACAAAAAGCTGCAAGGTTATAGGCTAGAAATGAGAGCAGGTGATCCTCGGCTGTGGTCAAATAAGGAATGGACAGATCTGTGGCGTTGGAGACGAGCGTGGGGTCAGTAGGTGGAGAAAGAGCGAAGGCCGAGCGTGGGAATAGAACAGTTATTTGGCCCAGTCCATATATTTCTCTCTGTGATTGCTCTCGAGAGCCTTTGCCCTGCGCGACATGTTTTCACTGACATTTCTGAGAGGTTTGGAGCAGAAGAAAATACTTGCAGGCTGGATACATCTGACGCCTGGTTGTGTCCAAATGGCCTCTGCATGTTGCGAGAGCAAATTAGCTGAAACGTTAACTGCATATCAGTTTAATTTCCCACACTGCTTCCTTTATAGACTTTATGAATCCAATAAACATGTCTCGCTCTGTGCAGCTCTCACCGCACACACTATAAAATAATTAATGCTACATGGCTGAAAGATGTGGTACATATGGAAAACATGTTCGCCTGATGTCTTGGTTTACATCCCATATCGCTACAGGTACCAGAGACGTGCCAGAAGAGACCCTACTGGCATGTAATTTATTTTTGTGGTTATGGAACAGGGAAGCTTCATACAGTCAGTGCATGATAGGCGGTGCTCCCCGGAGGGATATCAGATCAGAGAGTGTCCGGACTCGATGGGCTGGAATGCTAAAGCGGATTTGAAGGCATTTTCTGCTGTTCTGAATGCTCCCTCTGGATTTTATTCATTTTTATATTGAGAGAAATCACTTTTTCTTAATCTGTTGAAACAAAAGTTTAATGTGTTGTAATAACATTGTAACCTTGGTCTAAAACTTGGTCCAAAAAGACTTAGTTTCCTGATTTTCCCATGTCAGAAAGCAACAGACTGCTATTATTCTTTTTCTATGATAGCACTGAAGTGTTTTATGATGAAAAACTTTTATAAGTTGACCTTTAGAGGAACAAAATGGTTTATACTTCGGGATAAATGCATTTGAGTTTGGCTGATTGGTTTGTTAGCACAAGGACAAAGGGAGAGAGGACAAGTACAAGAAAGACAGAAAGAAAGAACAACAGATTCAGCAGGAATCCGGCTCTCTATATGATTTCACTCTCCCCAAGGTTTTCCATGGGCGTTAACAGAGCACCACGTTCAGTTCTGAACACATTCCTGATCACAGCACACACTGAGGAAGGGCTTTTTGTCAAGATTAAGTGCTTCACTCTAAATTCAAAGAGAGAAGAGAGTATATTTTGCTTAAAGAAAATAAGCCATTTTTTGCGTTATGATTTTATGTTGAAATATGAGTGCAATTTAAAATAACTGTGTTCTGTTTTAATATACTTTAAAATATAATGTATTTCTGTGATGCAAAGCTGAATTTCATCAGCCATTGCTGTGATACTTTTTCAGGATTCTTTGATGAATAAAACGAAAAGAACAGCATTTATTTAAAATAGAATAAATGGTTTGGGGGTCAGTAATTTTTTTTTCTTTTTCTTTCTTTGAAACAAATTGATACTTTTATTCAGCATGAATGTGTTAAATTGATAAAAAGTGATAGCAAAGACTTGTATTGTAAGAAAATATTTCTGTTTTGAATAAATACTGTTCTTTTAAACATTTTATTTATCACAGAATCCTGAAGAAAGTATCACAGGTTCCAAAAAAATATTAAGCAGCACTACAGTTTCAAAACATTGATAATAAATAAGCATATTAGAATGATTTCTGAAGGATCATGTGACACTAAAGACTGGAGTAATGATGCTGAAAATTCAGCTTTGCATAACCAGAATTAATTCTATTTTAAAGTCTATTAAAATAGATAACCACTTATTTTAAATTACAATAATATTTCATATTATTACTTTTTTTTCTGTATTTTTAATCAAATTAACGCAGCCTTGATAAGCAGAAAAGACTTCTTTAAGTGTGTATATATAAATAGACTATACATAGCCTATTGCAAGCTGTATTTTAATCATATACACAAAGTTTGGGGTCAGTAAGGTTTGTTTTTTTTTTTTTTTTTTATAAAGGAAATTAATACATTTGATTCAGAAAACTGATCTAAAGTTACACTAAATGTATTTATAATGTTACAAGAGATTCTTTTGTTCTTTGTTCATCAAAGAATTCAGGATAAAAATGTATTGCTGTTACGTACCCTAGTGAAAAACTAATTCCTAAAATGTATTTGAAATGCATTTATTTTGTGCTACATATGCTACAAATACATTGACATATTTATGTGCTTAATAAAAATAGCCTGTGATTGTACTTTTGGTATACTAAACTGGTATACTTAAAGTATGCTAAACTAGAACAACAAATTTTGTGCTTAATGCATTTTAATTGTCCAGAAGTAGTGCTGGAGTCCAACTAAAGATATACCGAAGTATATTTGATAGTGCTAAAGTGGAACTATGGCAAGTATACTTCAAGTAAACTTCAGATATGTTGCATTTAAAGGGATAGTTCACCCAAAAATGAAAATTCTGTCATTAATTACTCACCCTCATGTCGTTCCAAAGCCACAAATTAAGATATTTTTGATGAAATCCAAGAGCTTTCTGACCTGCATAGACAGCAACGCAACTGACATGTTCAAGGTCCAAAAGGTAGTAAGGACATTGATAAAATAGTTCAAGTGACATCACTGGTTCAACTGTAATGTTATGAAACTGTGAGAATACATTTTGTGTGCAAAGAAAACAAAAATAATGACTTTATTCAACAGTTCCTTCTCTTCCGTGTCAGTCTTCGATGAATGCCTGCAGAATTCTGATGTATGAAATTAAGGATGAACCACAGATGTGGAAGCATTTGAACTTGAAAAAACATTTGAAAAAAAACCTTAAGTACAAAAAATCTGAACTGGTTGAAAATTTGAGATAAAACATCAGCAGGAGACGAAAGAGAAGTGAAGAAAGCTTGTCAGAGAGATGTGAAAACTTTATTTAGGTTACACGAAAGTCCCCTGGCTGTTGTGTGGGCTGAACGCCACACTGCTGTCAGGATCCTCTCATCAGCTGCCAAAGCTGATACACACACACAGCTGACAGCCAGTGAAAGTTCATCCTCAACTGCATCAACAGCAGCAGCTGTGAGTCTGTGTGCCAAGGTGACATGAGGCCTAACTCTTAATGTGACATCTCACTTTCTCCGTGTGCAGGATGGCGTATCGCCGGAATGAGGAGGATGAAGAAGAGGCCGCTCGTGAGCGCAGACGAAGAGCGCGGCAGGAGAGAATGCGCAGTAAGGACAGCGAGGATGTGGCCTACCAACCCGAGACCCCGGAGCTCAACAACAGCCACAGGTAAAGCACAGACACTTCTGGAGTATTACGTGACTGATATAAAGGCTAAATGACGTTTTCTCTGGAGCTTTAGTGGGCAGCACTGATAAATAACTTCCTGTAACAGGTCAGCATTGCGGAAGCAGTGACATGTTCAGACACTGAGGCTTTGTGCAGTGAATGCACACAGAAGACGGTCAAACAAGACCAGAATTGTTCTCGATGTGTGAGCAGACATAGCTCCGTCTATTGTCCGTAGTGCTGACGCAGGGTAAACGTTTGCCAAGCGGTGCGGTCAGACTACATTAACCTACGGTGGCAGGCATATGGCAGTCATGCAGCCCCAGAGAAAGGAAAAGAGAGTGCAGATCCGCTTTAAATCATAATTCCTTGCTATTATTTTTCATGATCAGGTGTGCTGACGTAATGTTTGATGATACTTTGAATAAGGCAGGAATTTATGTTCTTTAGGGTTGTAATGTTGTACAATGACCAAATATGTGACGCTGGACCTGTCACAAGGGTCAATGTTTGAAATGCTGAATAAATAAGCTTTCCATTGATGTATGGTTTAAGATAGGACAAGATTTGGCCAAGATACAGCTATTTGAAAATCTGGAATCTGAGGGTGCAAAAAAATCAAAATATTAATAAAATCGCCTTTAAAGTTATCCAAATAAAGTTCTTAGCGATGCATATTACTAATCAAAAATTAAATTTCTATATATTTACGGTAAGAAGTTTAGAAGTTATTTTCATTGAACATCATCTTTACTTAATATACTAATGATTTTTGGCATAAAATAAATATTTTGACCTATACAATGTATTTTTGGCTATTGGTACAAATATACCCGTGCTACTTTGTTTTGTTGTCCAGGGTCACATATTAGTTAGTTATTTGGCCCTGGTGTTGTTGTAGATACCTAAGTTTGGTTATTATATGCAATTTTTGCATTGTATATTTTATACACTACTGTTTAAAAACTTTTTGGTTTTTAAGATTTTTTTTTGTTTTTAAAGTAAGTCTTTATGCTCCCTAAGGCTGCATTTATTTGCTCAAAAATGCAGTACAAAAAGCAATATTGTGAAATATTATTACAGTTTAAAATAGCTGTTTTCTGTTTCTGTTCTGTTCTGTATTTACTGTTACTTTTGATCAATTTTAATGCATCCTATCTGAACAAAAATATTAATTTCCGACCCCATCATTTTTGAATGATAGTGAATGCTACAATATAACAAATGTTTTTTCTCATTTTGCACATTAACATCAACTAAAAAAGCTGACAATGTTACATTTTCTTCAGTGACTAAAATTATAGAACATTTTAATGAAAAGATAAACTATAACAAAAGAAAATACTTTATAAAAAATACATTGCTAACATTTGTTTGGTTCAATGCATATTCAAACTAATCAATCCTTAACTTTGAAATCAGTATGATCCACTTTTTGCCTTTTACAAAGAAAAATTGGATTCAAAATACAACAAATCTCATAAATCACACTAGTTAAAATTGTAATTGTTATTGATTTACCTCTGAAAACTTATATATTTTTAAGGTAGATGTAAGAAAAATCTTAAAAGGTCAATGTAACACTTCTTATAAATTATATATTACTGTTTTGGTAGTGACAGATATTCCAAAACTTTCTGAAAACACAATATGAGAATTAACTGCACTACTAGAAATGTGTACCTTGGTTATTATAAAGTTTGCATACATACAAAATTTGTGGAAAAAGACTCTTTGCACCAATTCTGTAGAATGGCCCATATCATCTTTTCCACTTATGCTACTTCTTTACAGTGTGACAGTGACAGAGAGCGTATCCACCTCAGTAGTGACCTCCAGCGGGACGGGAGAAGGGGATGATGAGGAACAGGCCCTGCTGGAGCGCCTGGCCAAGAGAGAGGAGCGCAGGCTGAGGAGGATGAAGGAGGCGCAGGACAGACAGCAGGAGGAGGAGAGCAGCCAACCCTCCCGCTACAGCCTGGAGGAGAGCAGCGTAGGCCTGCGTCGTGGCCGGAGCTACGAGCCAGAGGAGGAGCACAACAGCAAGGAGCAGGAGAAAGAGGAGGTGAAACAGGCAGAAGAAGAGGAGGAGGAGGAGGAGGAAGAGGAGGAGGTCGTTCCTAGAGAGGAGGTGGTGGTGGAGGAAAAACCACGGAGGTCTTATTTGAGAGAACCGGTATGTATTGCTTTCTTTTTTATGGTTTGTTAGACTTCAATAACATGCTTTGTTTATGGCATTTAACTTTATTCACCTGTAGGAATCCGTTGAGGAAATGCCAAAAATAGCTGATGAGGTATGGCGATGAGTGTTTTTATTTTAAAAATGCGTTTTTTTTTTTCTCTCTTGTTTAACACAACAAAGCATGTGACTGCAGTTCCATTCATAGGACAATAATGAGCGAGATGATGTGCCTTCTTCCGAAGCACATGAGGTGGTTTTAAATGAAGACGTAGATGATTCTGCAGTGCTTTCGGAGACGGAAAATGGCACCGCAGAGCTCGCTGCAGGTGTACAGGAGGAAAAGAGTGAGATAGAGGGATTGACAGAGAACGGAGTGGATGAAATGAGAGAGGCAGAAAACTTTGAGAAAGATGAGGTTTCAGAAAATGACGAGTTGTTGGTAAGAGTTTAGTAGCGTTTGAAGGACTGCGTGAGGATGGATGGTTTGATTTTGGGTGAGAAATGAGTAGAAATGATCATTTGCAAAGACCTCATGAAATGAAATGTTGCTTTTTGTGACATTTAGGCCATGTGCATGTACTTTAAAATCTCTATATGCTACACTCTTTAAAAATAAAGGTTCTTTATTGGCATTGATGGTTCCTTGAAGAACCATCAAAGGTTTTTTGGTTTATTAAAATTATTTTTATTAAAATGTTCTTTGCATTAATTTGGGAACCCAAAAGGTTCTTTTTGTAGTGTATATACAGTTGAAGTCAAAAGTTTACATAACACCTTGCAGAATCTGCAAAATGTTAATTATTTTACCAAAATAAGAGGGATCATGCAAAGTGCATGTTATTTTTTATTTAGTACTGAGCTGAATAAGATATATCACATAAAAGATGTTTATATATAGTCCACAAGAGAAGGATGAGGATGTACGTTGTTCTTATTTTGTCCCTGATCCTCAAATTAAAAAAGTTTTCACCCCCTGGTTCTTAATGCATCGTTTTCCTTCTAAAGCATGCAGTCATTGTTGGAAAGGGTTCAAATACAAAAAAATACTAAAAAAAAAAAAATTGAAGAACAGTGAGCAGTTTAACTGTTCAGGACAAACAAGGGACTCATGAACAACTATCACTAAACAAAAAAACACAGCTGTGGATCATTCAGGTAACAACACAGTATTAAGAATCAAGTGTATGTAAACTTTTGAATGGGGTTATTTTCACAAATTCAACTATTATTTTCTCTTGTGGACTATATGTAAGCTTCTTTTATGTGAAATGTCTTATTCAGGTCAGTACTAAATAAAAAATAACATGCATTTTGTATGAACCCTCTTATTTTAGTGAAATAATTAACATTTTGCAGATTCTGCAAGGTGTATGTGAAGTTTTGTCTTCAACTGTATACATTTAAATGTATGCGTAAATGCATTCATTTTTTGCTGCCTTCCAGTCAAAATCAAACATCTTAATATCTTTGATTTGCACATACTATTTTGTTGTGTGGTTCTCAGAAATGACGAATTCTTTTTTTATATTTTGACTCATTGTATTTGCTTAAAAGTGAGTTTTTACTACTGAATGTGTACATCTGAGTGCCCACCATGTTCTCAAGACATCATATGATCACTGAGGTCAGGTTCATAGATTTCCACCTCAGTTTCCAAGCTGAAAGTCCAGCTTTGAGTGCCTTTTTTTGCAAAGGGTATTTTAGAACTTTCCAAGTTGAAGAGAGCAGCATTTCTATTTACAAACAATATTGATGATTTGATTTTGTTCTCAAAGGCATGGGTATTTGTAGCCAGTAAAAATAATACCTCATGCAACCTGCCTCCACTAGCAAATAGCAAAGCATAATCTTAAATTAAAGATAATTGGATATTTAAATAAATATGCAAACCCTTTAACTTCCTGTTTCAGTTGGAAATATGCCAGCACACAAAATAAAACTGCATTCATCAAGCCATTTCATGGGGTCTTAACACAAGTCAGTTCATGACTATTTTCATTGCAGCTATAAAATTTTCCTTCCCAAAATCCTAAATCACTCCAGGCACTAGTTTGAGCACAGTGTGTAGTGTTTGCATCAGAGTGCATTTCACATTAAACAATGCAGGTTTAAAGTCTGATCAGTGTAATCAATGGTCAGTGGTTTCACACCGTGTGTTCACTGCTTGCTGCATGTCTACTGGGTATTGATGGGAAGTATGCGTGTGAAAACATCACCATTATCCAACGAGTGAACCAACAGCACCCACATTTTGTTCTTCCAAGACTCTTCCAGCGCACTGGAAGTGTCTCTTTCTCTCTCTCACACACATGTGCATGTCACATCCACACATCACTCAGTTCTGATTGTGTGTGTGCAGATGGAAGATGAAGATCTGATGAGGAAGAATAAACAGCCCAATGGAGGAGTGTGTGAGGACAGCACTCCCAAACACAAGAAAGCTGAGAGGACTTTCAGGTCAGTGCTCATATAAACAATTAATGATTGTGTTAGGATGGTCCAGGCTTTCTTTCTCCAAACAATTTAGAGTTCACAGAATTCCACATTTGGCAGCCTGTGATCTGTAAATTACAGCATGAAAATGTTTAGGAAGTGTTTTATTTTAAAGTTTTATTTAATTTTATTTAAAGTTTAAAGTTTTATTTTATTTTATTTCATTTTGGTATTTACATCTACTTATTTCTGTCCTAAATCATATAACATTTTCTTCACATTTTCCTAATTTCTTTACATTTTTCTTCACATTAGCATCATTTCTTTTCAGCTGAATTATTTTATTTTATTTTATTTTATTTTGTTTTAGTATTTCCATGTACTTTTTTCTAGCAGTTTAAACATGAATCAGATTAGATTTTCTTCACATTTTCCTAATTTCTCCACAATTGTTTTCACATTAGCATCAGGTCTTTTCATATGATTTTATTTTATTTTATTTTATTTTATTCATCTTTTTCATGTTCGTGTTTTCTTTTTTCCATTTTTCCTCTTGTTTAAGAGATATGCAGCGCTTTGACCAAAATAGAAATGAATCCATATATTCTTGCAAAATCCAACATGCATTTAAGCATTTTCCTTGCAACAATAACCAAAATATATATGGCATATATATATATATATATATATATATATATAACATTTACATGGCAGGAAGTTGTTAAAAGCACATAAAAACACAGTTTGACTCGTCCCCCGTGTGTAAGTACGAAACGTTAAAATGAACATACAGACAAAATAATCACATTCTGCATGTCTGTGTTTGTCTGTTTTTGACCTTGTTGATAAAGTGGTTTATTTATATGTATCCAGCTGTATTTGCTTTGCGTGAGGAGTATTTGACTCTAGTCACCTGATCTTCTGTGTCCTGAGGGCTGTTCTCAGCTGTAACTGGAGACTGTGTTACCTTAGACAGGACTGTGCTGATTCACTGAGTCTGTGTGAATAGGTTGCCGTTTCTTGACACGTGAAGAACATGGACGCGTAAAGCTGTTGATAGGCCTTTTCATTTGTGTAAGTAATCAGCGGTGTGTTATCTGTGCGACAGCCGAGGCAGCTTGCGCTCTCCCGAGGCGCCGGAGACAGACGAGGCGGACAGTGAGGATGCTCGCTTGGAGGCTGAGAGAAAGCTGGAGGAACTGAAGAGGAGGAGAGATGAGATGGAGAGCGAGGAGTTCGAGAGGATGAGGCAGAAACAGCAGGAGGCCGAGGTGGAGCTGGAGGAGCTGAAGAGGAAGAGGGAGGAAAGGAGGAAGGTGCTGGAAGAGGAGGAGCGGCGGAGGAAGCAGGAGGAGGCCGAGAGGAAAGCCAGAGAGGAGGTGTGTTCGTTTAACTTCAATGATTCATTTCCTGGTCAGGAATTTGCTTCGTGCAGCTTTTCTGCGAGCGAAAATCATGATGAGGGTGCTGTCAGCAAAATTAGGTCACTTCTGTAAACACTGCGTGTACTTGGATGGTTTATGGATGTCATTTGAGAATTTAAACCTTATAAACAGTAAATTGATCTTAATTTTGTGGCAGAAAATCATGAATTTAGAGAAATATATATTACAGTTTGAAACAGAATTAATAAAATAATGCTTTTATTCATTATTTTATTTTGTTTTGTTTTATTTAGCTTTTATTCATTATTTTTATTTTATTTTATTTTATTTTATTATTTCCATGTACTTATTTTTGTTGTAGCAGTTTAAACGCATAAATCATATGAAATTTTCTTCACATTTTCCTAATTTCTCCACATTTTTCTTCACATTAGCATCAGGTCTTTTCAGATAATATCAAATTTATATTCAAAATATAATACACATTTACATAGTTCTCTGTTATATTTTATGTTTTATATCTTTTTGCCATTTTTTCTCAAAGTAAAAAGAGTAAATGAAGACTTTAAGAAACATTAAAAAACGTACTGACCCAAAACGTTTTAATTCTTAGTTAATTTCACAACTGTACTCATTACTGAAAAAAATGATTAAAATGGTTCAGTCTAATACAAAAAAATGCACTGTTTTACCAAATATGTGTGTGTGCATACTTTGTACTTTCATGCTTAGAGTATCATATTGTTAGCTTAGCTTTAAATGTAATTTGATATATGACAACCTGTGGCTGTGGTATCAATTATCTATGAAACACTTGTACTCATAGTATCAGTATTAAACCCTGAACGAATTCCACATAATTTACATTAACATTAGCGCGATCGCGCCCAGTGTGAGTTCCACATGACTGCACACGAGTTTCAGACTCTGTAGCGGGCAAGAAACACAGCCGTCCCTCCTCGTGGAGGCCCGCTCCTGGCATTATAATGCAAATATGTTCCTTGTTCCTAATGAACAGAGGCAGTAAATGAAAAAAGACTAATTAGAGATTAGAGGGCCCCGTGCTGATGCTAGCAGGCCGTGCCAGAAACCGTGGTGTAAATAAAAAGGCTTCTTTATGATTTCCCAGCTGCTGTGGAATGCAGGCGGCTGCCAGTTCACGTTACAAAGAGACCGTCTTGATTTTGTTGTTCATTTGTCTCATTATCACCCTCGTTTATTGCAAAAAGGACATTTTCTGGAACCCGAAGATCCCGAGTCTGCCGGTGGTGTATTTGTGCGAGCCGTCTCTCTTTGAGGTGATGAATGTGCGTTTATTCTATTCTTCAGGAGGAAAAGAGGAGGATGAAGGAGGAGATTGAGAAGAGAAGAGCAGAGGCGGCTGAGAAGAGGCAGAAAGTGGAGGATTCGGTGGACGGAGAGACCAAGAAGCCCTTTAAGTGTGTCAGTCCCAGAGGATCCTCCCTGAAGGTCAGCCACCGCCCTCTCTTTCTCTCTCTCTTTCTTTCTCTCGTGCTCTCTCTCTCTCTCTCCACAGCTGTCAATCAACTGGCTGTACAGCGTCAGCTGATTCATAGGAACACGCTGTTCTAATGAAAAAGCAATTATCTGTCATATCTTGTAAACATAATGTGAAGGAGAACAACTTGATGATTGTGCGTTAATGCAGCTGGTGTGCACTTAAGCTTATATGTGCCAGTTTTAGGGAATAACACCCTTCGTTATCATTTTCCACCAAAGTACAATAGTTACAGCAGTTACTGTTTAAGAAAAATTTAAAAACCTGACACTTTACAATAAGGTTCCATTTGCTAACTGTATGTATTGCATTAACTAATAATGAGCAATACATTTGTTACAGTGTTTATTAATCTTTGTTAACATTAGCTAATAATAAATACAGCTGTTTGTTGTTAGTCCATGTTAGCTCAGGTCTATTAAATAGCGTTAATAGATGCAACTTTTGTAATAAAAGTTACAGTTAATAGGTGCCACCAGACAAGTCATCAGACAAGGTAATTAATCATAAAAAACTTCTGATCTTATAATAATTCATTATATTAATTATGTTAAAATTATATTAATTTTAGAATTGTACTAACAATGTATATCAAACATTTTTTCCATTTTTGATTAATTATTATTAATAAAATAATAATTATTTTTGAAATATACAATAATTATTATATTATATTATATTATATTATATTATATTATATTATATTATATTATATTATATTATATTATATTATATTATACAGGAATAACAAAATATATTATAATCAGTGTAATTGTATTTCAGACTTTTTTCTAATTATTGAATATTTGTGTGTGTTTGTAATTATTTATTATATTATATATTATTTTATATTATATTATACAGGAATAATAAAATATAATTTAGACATTTTTCTAATACATACATTATTTTATTATGTTGTTATATTATATTATATTATATTATATTATATTATATTATTCCTGTATAATATTCTATAATTCTTGTATATTTATAAATACATAAAGTTATTTAACAATAAAAAAAGTTTGATATTATAGTATATATACAAGAAAAGTAATATAATACAATATAATGTAATATAATGTAATATAATATAATAATGAACCAAAACATATTGTTTCATTTATAAATGTAAAAAAATAAGCATGATAAACAGATCTCAGGCTCATTTATTTATTTATTTATTTTTCATTAATCAATATCGTAACTGGTATTTTGGCAGAAGATGTGCTTACCATAGTAAATGTTTATAAGGGTCATATTTTGTATTTATATCTGTGCTGAAACAAAAACTTTTCCTCCTATTCATCATGCATAGATGATACGATCACAGACCTGCTTTGTCATCATGTACACTGTATGTACTGCATGCTGTGTGATGCATTTGTGTGATTTTAAACTCCTATTTTGTGGGTAGACAGGCCAATTTGATATTAAATCGTTGTAGTATTGTAGTAATCGTTGCCATAATATGATCATTGGCTTTGTATAATATCACTTTATGTAATAATCTCATTTCCAAATTCTTTTTCTGGTTCTCGCGTGTTTGAATACGGGTTTCCTGCTGTCAGTGGTTTCGAAGACAGTTCTTTTTCTTCTCTTCCCTTTAGAATCCATCTTTTTACAATAGTACAAAATGGCGCAGTAGTGTTTTTGTGAGATAAAGCCGAGCTGCGCTCGTCAAGACGTGAACTCTGGGGGGACGCAGGAAGACCATTAGACTAATAGGATTACTGTAACCGCATTCTAACGGAGCCGTTTCAAGCGCGCTTGAGAATGGGGAATTTCCTGCTGAGGAGTATTTTAGGAACTCCCACATTCGGTTGAGGGGGGGGAAGTGGAGGGTTTTTTTTTTTTTTTTTTTTTTTTGCGAGATGCTTTTGGGCTGTGTATGTGTGTTGTCTGTGTGGTTTTTTTGTTGCTTCACGGGAACACTTTTCCCCCTCTTAGCCCTGTTGTCATATATCATAAACACAGGCCACGGTTCCCACAGAGAGAGAGAGGGCTGAAAAGGGCCCTGCTTTTCCTGGCCCCGTGACAGTTTCATACTGAAAAGAACAGGCTAGTCTCTTGCCTCTCAGAATAGCCGACAGACAGCTCGCATCTGTGTGCGTTTTTACGTGTGTGTTCCTCATGACCAAAGCAGTGACCTTTCTTAAATCAATCCATTGTTTGATTTCTCTTCCCAGATCGGTGAGAGGGCAGAATTTCTCAACAGATCAGCACAGAAGAGGTGAGCACTTCTACTTTTAGTCCTTGCAGACGTATAATGAAAACATGTTCTTCAACATCTATGCACAAATGTTTCCATAAGGGGCCAAACAGTAAGATTTATTGCATAAATTAATAATCACAGTACTTTGGGGTAGTTTAAAAGAACATTCTGGTTTCAAAACAAGTTGAGCTCTGTCGCCATAATTTGTGGCACAATGTTGATAACCACAGACAATTGTTGACTTGTCCTTAAGTTTGTAAAAACAAGGATACATTCAATGATGTCAGAAAGCAACCGTTTACATTGTGAAAACTCCACAGGAATGTTGTGGTTAGTGCATAACTGTTCCCTAGGAACAGCAGTCCCACCCCTAAAAGAATTATTTAGGCAGCTTTACAGACCATATAATTAATAATATTTAATATTATTAATGTTATTTATCAAAAATAGGAGGTAATCTGTCCATCCATCCATCACCATATGCATCTGAAATACCTTCTTGTTACAGAAATATTAATATATTAAAACATTAAACAATCTATCTATCTATCTATCTATCTATCTATCTATCTATCTATCTATCTATCTATCTATCTGTCTGTCTGTCTATATCTATCTGTCTGTCTCTATAGATCTTTCTGTGTCTGTCTCTATCTATCTGTCTGTCTATCTTATCTATCTGTCTGTCTGTCTGTCTGTCTGTCTGTCTATATCTATCCGTCTGTCTCTATAGATCTTTCTGTGTCTGTCTCTGTCTGTCTGTCTGTCTATCTTACCTATCTGTCTGTCTATCTTATCTATCTGTCTGTCTGTCTATCTGTCTATATCTATCCATCTCTCTATCTGTCTGTCTATCTATCTATCTGTTTGTCCGTCTCTATAGTTCTTTCTGTGTCTGTCTCTATGTGTCTGTCTGTCTATATCTATCTGTCTGTCTCTGTCTATCTGTGTGTCTATCTATCTGTCTATCTATCATCTATTATCTATCTACCTGTCTGTCTGTCAGTCTATTTGTCTGTCTCTGTCTATATCTATCTGTCTGTCTCTGTCTATCTGTGTCTGTCTCTATCTGTCTGTCTGTCTATCTGTGTGTCTATCTATCTGTCTATCTATCATCTGTTATCTATCTACCTGTCTGTCAGTCTATTTGTCTGTCTCTGTCTATATCTATCTGTCTGTCTCTGTCTATCTGTGTCTGTCTCTATCTGTCTGTCTGTCTATCTGTCTGTCTGTCTGTCTGTCTATCTATTTGTCTGTCTATCTGTCTATCTATCCGTCTGTCTCTGTCTATCTTTCTGTGTCTGTCTCTATCTATCTGTTTGTCTATCTTATCTATCTGTCTGTCTGTCTGTATCTATCCGTCTGTCTCTATAGATCTTTCTGTGTCTGTCTCTGTCTGTCTGTCTATCTTACCTATCAGTCTGTCTATCTTACCTATCTGTCTGTCTGTCTATCTATCTGTCTATATCTATCCGTCTCTCTATCTGTCTGTCTATCTTATCTATCTGTCTGTCTATCTATCTGTCTGTCCGTCTCTATAGTTCTTTCTGTGTCTGTCTCTATGTGTCTGTCTGTCTATATCTATCTGTCTGTCTCTGTCTATCTCTGTGTCTATCTATCTGTCTATCTATCATCTATTATCTATCTATCTGTCTGTCTGTCAGTCTATTTGTCTGTCTCTGTCTATATCTATCTGTCTGTCTCTGTCTATCTGTGTCTGTCTCTATCTGTCTGTCTGTCTATCTGTCTGTCTATCTATTTGTCTGTCTATCTGTCTATCTATCCGTCTGTCTCTATCTATCTTTCTGTGTCTGTCTGTCTGTCTGTATCCATCTGTCTCTGTCTGTCTTTCTGTGTGTCTCTGTCTATCTGTCTGTCTGTCTGTCTATCTATCTGTCTGTCTGTATATATATCCGTCTGTCTCTATCTGTCATTGTCTCTATCTGTCTGTCTATATCTATCCATCTGCCTCTATCTGTCTTTCTGTGTCTGTCTCTATCTGTCTATCTATATGTCTGTCTGTCTGTCTGTCTTCTTTCTATTCATGCATCCATCCATCTGTCACAAACTATTTGACACACATGAACTGTTGATTCGTTTTAATTTGCAGTCGAAAACCTTTCATTGTAAAAGTAATTCTTACCAACATGTGCTGATGTGTGTGTGTTTGTGTCAGTTCTGTGAAGGCATCTCACTCTCCTGTGGTGTCTAAGATTGATAACCGATTAGAGCAGTACACCAGCGCAGTGCAGGTGAGTCCTACATCACCCTCTCTCACACTGAACACAAGCAAACAATAAATCTAAATTAAACACAGGACACCAGAAGACAGCACGGTATAATCTCTGCTTTTCCCTCCATTCAGGGCAACAAAGAGGTCAGGTCTCCCAGATCAGGAGCCATAGATCTTCCCATGGTGACGGACGGTATTCGCAACATCAAGAGCATGTGGGAGAAGGGGAATGTCTTCAGCTCTGGTGGGAGCCCAGCATCCACCAACAAGGTTTGTGATGTTCATTCACATTAACGGGTGGTGGAAGGGACCCCTCTTTTCCTCTTAGACCCATTTCCTGTCCAACGTCACATTTTGAACTTTAACCCTAAAGGGAGTGTTTTGTTCCGCCCCGTACAGGATGCAGCTGGGATAAAGGTGGGCGTGGCCGGCCGCATCAACGATTGGTTGAATAAAACTCCAGAGACGGGCAAAACATCAGGAGGAAGACCCGCGGTAAGCCTTTAACCCTGAGCTCTATGTGTTTCATATCAGGACGTGATGAGTCTTGTTATCTGGTGCCACCTAGTGGCACTAATTCAGCCCGAAGGGAAATAATACAGAGCAATGAACTAAAACAGATGTTAAAGAAAGAGATTCATGGGTGCATTTGCAGAGTAATTGCAGATGTTTATATGTACATTTGACTACTTCTGTCATGTAATCACATAGAAGTCATTAAAGGAGTGGCTCTGTTCAGGCTTTCTCTTACATCCTGTCTGCTCCGGCATGTCTGCAATCCTTCATCGCTGATTGGCTGTTTATTTTAAAACTCTGGCTTCATTGCTCAAATATGGATGTATTATGAAAAGAAGCTATAAATATATTTAAATGCACAAATCTGTGTTAACATAGAAAGAAATCTAGTGCAGCAGTTTGAACACTGATATGGGAATTAAAAGTCGAACGGCACACAACTATGTGCTAAACTTGATCACAATGACCATCCAAAGCTAGGTTTGTTGAATCAAGATGTAAAGAACATGTCAGTTTAATTACAGACTGCATAGTCTTATTTAAATGAAGCGAATAATTGTCATGAACGTCTAAATTCAGTCATAATAAGTAGTTAGAATTAAAGCCACAGTTGTTTTGCATTTTTAAATTTCATCTTTTTATGGAAAAAAGAGATACTGAGTTCACTTCTGGGTACTTTTTTTTTTTTTCTCATCCGGGGGCGGTATTGTTATAGTTTCGCTTTTTAGAAACCAGGATAAGGTTACAGAGGGAGTTTACGCCTCATTTACACTCGCCCATAGCATTTAACATAATGGGATTGACCTTTGACCTGTTGCTCAATTGCAAAATCCCCGGGTCACGCTGGTCACACTATCCTTACAGTTGTCAGTTTACTACAACTGTTTAATAATGACAGACAATGGACGAAATTGACTTAAGCATTTTTTAAATGCAACTTCTGTTGTTGTTTAATTTTTACATTTATTTTATTTTTTTTAATAAATAAATTCTAAATATTAAAAACAATAAATATTTCATTAAATATTTAATATTTAATAAATAAATTATTAAATATATTTAATTTTATTTAATATTTAATTTTAATTTAATTAATTTTTTTGTTATATAAATATATATAATTCTACTTGTATTTAATTACTTCATTTACTAAATGAATGAACTTTACAAAGCGCTGTGGCTTCAGATACTTCAAATTCAAACACATCGCTTCATAATTACTCTATTTTAAATGCCATATACATGCGAGTAGCATTGTCATCTGTTATATGAAACCTGTACCTTCACGTTTTTTCTGTCATTCTCTCTTTCTCTTCCACTGTTAGATTTCCCTTTGCTTCTTGCCCTGGGCTTCTTTCCTCTGTTCTCTCTTCTGCTCTCTCTCTCTCTGCTGAAGATCAGGTATGACATGCAAACATCCCTCCCCTTCCAAGCATGCTCCTCTGCCTTAAGGACACTGGCATCCCTTATGTCATTTCTCTCAGATTGACGTGCGAGTGTGTTTGTTTACGTGAGTTCAGTAGTTCAGGGCCATCTAACGAGTGATATTACACCCCTTCCCCTCTTGCAGGACCTGAAACCAGGCGACGTGACCAGCAAACGCAATCTATGGGAAAACAAGGGCTCCTCTGCTACCAAGGTAACCAAACACAGTTTTTCCCAATCAGCCCGACTCGCTCTCTCCCTCTCTTAGTTATTTATACACATAACATTTTTCATATGCCCCGGAGAATGAATTAATAAAGCACTTATTTGTTCAAACTACAGGCTGTGGGTTTTTTATAGCCCTTCAGGCATGCCATTAGGCTATTGGAGACAGTTACAGTCATAACACCCACTCTAGCATGATATAATCGCGGAGAATAACATTGCCATAACTTTGCCTGTGTGTTTTGTGTTTTAAGCCGTCCCCTTGCTAATTGTCTACAGATCTGACCACCTTGAGGAGGTAAATGTTATTATATTGCACAGGAATGTACAGTGTTTGAGCCACACTTAATGCATTTATCACAAGATGGCTTAGGAACTGGCTTTCTCAGTTTTTTTCACGAGCTTCTCTCGCACTTTCGCTTACTGGCTCAAGAGCAGGTGGTTGGTTTGCAGGAAGGAAGTGCTTTAAAGTCACCAAGTGTAACTCCTGTGGCACTAATTGACTTTTCATTAAGCTCCGCCCACAGTTTTGGAAGTAAAAACCTTAAAGGGATAGTTCACCCAAAAATCATTTAAAAAAAAATATTCAATTGATGGATTTGTGTCAGAAAAATAGCTATATTTAAAACTTATAAACCACAATCTTTAGCTAGGACGTAGGACGTCTGCGTTGTGACACCGGTCAAGAATTGGAAGTACAAAGCGAGGATTTGTAAAGAAAATGTCTGCGGTTTTTAATATCAGCCAAGTGGAGACTTTTACTTTGCTGTAAACAAAACTTGGTTCTCACAAGACTAGCATATTCTCACCGGAGCTTACGCTACACCTACGTCCTGTGTCATCCGCTAGAACGGCACTCTCTCGTGAAAGCGCATATGACAGTTAGTGAATCGAGTGAATGTAGGTCAAAAAAAGGGTCAATTTTTTTTAATTGAGATTGATACATTATCTGAAAGCTGCATAAATAAGTTTTTCACTGATATATGGTTTATTAGGATACAACTATTTGAAAATCTGGAATCTGAGGGTGCAAAAAAATCAAAATATTTAGAAAATCGCCTTTAAAGTTGTCCAAATTAATTTCTTGGCAATGAATATTACTAATCAAAAATTAAATAAATTTACGGTAGGAAATTTACAAAATATCTTCATGGAACATGATCTTTACTTAACATCCTATTGATTTTTTGCATAAAAGAAAAATCGATAATTTTGACCCATACAAAATATTGTTGGCTATTGCTATGTGCTACTTAAGACTGGTTTTGAGGTCCAGGGTCACATATAATTATACTACAAGGCCGTTGAATGCTTAAATCTGATTGGCTGACAAATGTTCTAAGGTGTGCATTTATTTTCAGGGAAATGCACAGCGAATGTATTTCATGTCTGTATCACTTCGCCACATGATTTCAGTTATTTTAAAGGTCCTTACAGCCTTAAACAACAAAATAAACAAAAACCACAACAACACTGGCCAAACAAATAAATACAATAAACAATATCATAAAAAAGAGATCAATCAGTTATTCCTTACTAAATATTTAAAATTCAATTTATGGACTTCCATAGGCGCTCATTAAAAATGCACAAAAGCTTGTCGGATTGATCAGCAGGGCGGAGCTTAGCGAAAGATCAATTTCACCTTCCCTCTTTCTTCCATTCTTTCTTTTTCTCGTCACACATGGGTTTAACACCCATCACCCTTTAACAAAGCACTCTGCCTATTGTAAGAAGATCTATTTTAACTCCGGCATGACCGGGATCCAGTTGACCAAACATGGCGGTGGTGCACACACGCACACACACACACACACAAGCCCTCACACATCACGAATAGAAACCAGTTCGGGTCGATCCCTACGTCTGAACCTGAAAAGGCATTCCCACGGGCGCTGGCCTTCATATTTTTATATCCACAGATCAAACAGATAATAATGGTAGTCATTCGGAGCGGGCGGCTCTATCTTTGGAACGGGCACAATAGAATCTACTGCTGGACTGTCAGCGAGGCGTCAAGATCAGGCCAAGGCCGCGGTTAGCCACAGACTGCAGTTTTGGCCCCGCGTGCTTAAAAGACTGGTAAATGGTGACGTAAAAAGCCTAATGAAGGGAAATCTGTGGTCATAACCGCACTGATGTTACCAAACCCAGCAGTGCTGTTTGGTCAGGAGTGGAAGGAATGAGGGTTTCGTTTCTATGCGGATCTGGAAAAAGAGCACCGTATGAAACCATGCTAAGCATGTTCCTGTCATTGTACACGCAGCATGTCGGCCACAAGCGCTTTCGCTGATGACTTTTTGGAGCACATAGGCACAAAAGGAGTGTGTTAGAAAGGAAATGTGAAATAAAATGTGAAGGCATAAGTGGAATAGCAGACAGATGGGCTGGGAAGGGCTCAGCCACACTGATTAGCACATTAGAGTGTATTTATGTTAATCTTATTCTTTCTCTTTCTGTTTCATTTTCTCTCTCTCTCATTTTCTATCTGTCTTTTTGCTTTATGCCTCAGGTCACAAGCAGAGGAGAGACCAAATCCGTCACCAATGGTAAGTGAGGACAAAATAATATTATAGTTTTCAGTATCCAACGAAAAGCAAATTGTCAACTCACAATCACAGGCTCATAGAATGTTTTTGGCTTTTCATGTACAATTAAGACAAGCACCTTTTTTTTGGACCAGTAAGATTTCACAGTGGGCGGGGCTACCAAGTGATTCGCCACTGAAATGGAACCTTTTCAGCAACTGTGATGATGCGTTTCTTAGTTAAGGTCCTAAATTCATAAAGTTCATGACATTAATTCATGGCATTAAATTTCGCATGCACTGCAGAAAATGATATCTTCCGCAGTATTTTTCTTTTGTTTTCCAACACAAATACACTACTACTCAAAAGATTTTTTATGTTTTTTAAAGAAGTCTCTTCTGCTCACCAAGCCTGCATTTATTGTGAAATATTTTTACTATTTAAAATAGCTGCTTTCTATTTGAATATATTTTAAAATGTAATTTATTCCTGCGATCAAAGCTGAATTTTTAGCATCATTATTCCAGTCTTCAGTGTCACATGATCCTTCAGAAATTATTCTAATATGCTGATTTGCTGTTAAAAAAACATTATTATTATTTTTATTATTATTATTATTATTAATAATAATAATAATAATAATTTTTGTAACAAAAAAATTGGAAAAAAGCTTGGAGTTAGTATTTTTTTTTTTTTTTTTTTTTTCTTTTGAGAAAGAAATTATAGAAATTAATACTTTTTATGTAGCAGGTATGGTTTAAATTGATCAAAAGTGATGATAAAGACATTTATAATGTTACGGAAGCTTTGATATTTCAGATAAATGCTGTTTTTCTGAACTTTCTATTCATCAAAGAAACCTGAAAAAAAATCTACTCAGCTATTTTCAACAATATTAATAATAATAAATGATTTTTAAGAAGCAAATCAGAATATTAGAATGATTTCTGAAGGACCATGTGAGTAATGATGCTAAAAATTCAGCTTTGAAATCACAGTAATAAACTGCATTTTAAAATATATTCAAATAGTAAAAATGTGTCAATTTTACTGTTTTTGCTGTACTTTGGATCAAATAAATACAGGCTTGGTGAGCAGAAAAAACATCTTTAAAAAACATTAAAGATCTTACTCTTCAAAAACTTTTGACTGGTAGTGTTTCTAAAAATTGTTAACTCAAGATACATTTAGATGCAAATTGAACATAAGAAGTCTTGTTGTCTGAGGTATTGAGTAATATCAAATGAGATCATGCTTCAAACAAGAACAAACATCTTTCAACCGGTTATGAAAACTTGTTTTCCCTTTGAATTACATAGATATTTTTCTGAACCCACTGTCAGATATTGGTTCTTTTTTAATCGTAACTCTGATGAAACAAGACTCTTAAGACTTTTTATGTCATTTTACCCCTGAAGTAAATATATCTTGATTTAAAAACCTTTATATATTTACACTGGAAAACAAGCGTGATCAGAAAGTACAGTAAAAGATATTTTCATATTCTAGTGGTTAGGAGTTTTTATTTTATTTTATCACTGAGGTCAAAATAAAGTACTGCTGTGAAGGGCAGTTTCCGCCATATTGCACAACACCCACAATCCACTCCGCCAATACGCCCTGCCAATGATAAATCATCGCTGCTGGCTGCAGTGCTTTAAAATGCCTCTTTGGCATTGTTTTCTATTTTGAATGCAGGCCATTTGTTCCTCTAGAAGAGGACGCGGTGGCCTTCGGGCGTGCCAAGCGTTTTTTGGGTAATGCGCGACAGGTCGCTGCCTTAGCCGGGCCCAAAGCGCCCTCCCCCACCCCACTCTGCTCGTCTCAATATCAAGCCGTGGATTCTGGGCGTCTGTCAGTGCCAGCAGGGCTAAAGCTGCATGTTTGTCACATTACTGCATGGGGCGGTAGAAGATTAGCGCGGCCGCATGCCGTATGGAGATGTCATGAAAACTTAAATCCTTCCAACCACTTAAAAATGGTCGGACGCCACACATTTAAGAGCTGTTTTTAGCTCTGGAGCACAAGAAATAAAAGGGTGTAGATCACAACTACACACAGCTAAGTGTACAAAGATTTTTAATTGTCTCAGATTCTTGGCTTAATGAAGAACGTAACAAACTCACACCATTTAACCCTTGTAAAGAGGACAAAATGTGACCTAGATCCATAAAGAACAGGAAACAATCATGTTTAAACATGTTTTGTATGATAATAAATTTGGGTTAAATTTAACATACACTGCCGTTTAAAAGTTTGGGATCAGTAGGATTTTTTATGTTTTTTTAAATAGGTTTCTTATGCTCATCAAGGCTGCATTCATTTGATCAAAAATACAGAAAAAATAGTAATATTGTGAAATATTATTGCAATTTAAAATAATGGTTTTCTATGTTAATATGCTGTAAAATATAATTTATTTCTGTGATGCAAAGCTGAATTTTCTTCAGTCATTACTCCAGTCTTCAGTGTCACATGATCCTTCAGAAATCGTTCTGATATGCTGACTTATTTATTAATTTTGGAAACGGTTGTGCTGTTATATATTTTTTTGGAACCTGTGAAGCTTTAAAAATGTTAAAAAACATTTATTTAAAATAGAAATCATATTTAACAACATTTTTTAATAGAAATTAATACTCTTATCCAACAAGGGTGTCTTAAATTGATGAAAAGTGATAGTGAAGACTTACATTGTTAGAAAAGATGCCTATTTAAAATAAATTCTGTACTTTTAAACTTTTTTATTCATCAAAGAATCCTGAAAAAAGTATTACAGGTTCCAAAAAAATATTACTGATGCTGAAAATTCAGCTTTGCATCACAAAAATATATTATATTTTAAAGTATATTAAAATACAAAACCATTATTTTTAAATTGTAATAATATTTCACAATATTACAGCATCATTACTCCAGTCTTCATTGTCGCAGGATCCTTCAGGAATCATTCTAATATCCTGATTGTCTGCTCAGGAAACATATTTATTAATCATTATCAATGCTAAAAGCGGTTGTGCTGCTTAAATTTTTTCAAATTTTTAAATTTGCTTTTAAAATTTTAAAATGATCAGGATTCATCAAAAAAAAAAGTTCAAAAGAACATTAAAATTTTTTTCATTTCAAAACTTTTTTTTACTTATTAAGCATGCATAATCCTGCATAGTGCATATTGCATAGTGCATATATTAATTTTGTATTAAATTTTAATTTCTCTTTTGTCTTTCACAGGAATGGGCCATTAACCTTTCAAAGATGCCAGAGAGGCAGGGACCAAGAGAATGCACAACATTCCTTTTTTTTTTTTTTTTTTTAAACTTTTATTAATACCAAAAAAAATACAAGCATTTTATACTGCCAGGAAGATCTATGTGAGTAGACACAGTATAAAAGAGAGAAAAATACAAAAATATATATATTTTATCACTGTATTCACAGGTCACCGTCTTGCACCATCATAACATAAACGCAATGCCTTTGCATGTAACTTCTGTTAGACTGAAATCTAGGCTGTGGAAACAAGCAATTTGTTTAGATTATACAACAGCAGCAACCAACATCACAAGATTCCTTGAAAAGGAGGACGAGGAGTAGCAATCCGAATTGTCTTTTCTCAAATCACGTTAGTTACCCTTCTCACCTGTTAATTTATAACTAAAGCAAAGCTTCACCTTGCATTTCATTTGTGTTCGCCAGTTTCAGACCGAATATGAGCACCCGTAGAGTAGCTGTATTTTGTACTTTTTGTCGTAACGACACTTTTTTTTTTTTTTTAAAAATTGTCTTAATAATATATGTTAGCACATAGTGTAAGTTTTTGTAATTAACTATATATTGTACTGCTTGATACAAAATGGTCTTTGCTTTTGCTCTCAATATTATTTTATATCAAAGCAAGTTTTAATTCAGTCCATTATAGTCATACCGTTAGCATTATTAGCATTATCTTTTGGCTTTTTTATTTTTGGAAACACTGGTCTGAAGGTGTTTGTGACCATCTTTTTGTAAGTGTTAATCGGTATTGTTTTTTTAAACATTTAAAAAAATTGAAACTCGAAAGTAAGGGAACGTGCACTTTTTGGCTTAAATCACATATTTGATGAGTACATTTCACAATTTTTGCATAAAATGCAAAACCGAACAGAAGGACAAATTCATGTTCGTTGTTCAAGTGTTTCATTTTTCCTGTTGCAATCATACTAAATTGCAACACAGACGCTAGTTGGCAGAACGCTAGTTAATGTCGTCATTTAAACATGTATCATTTCTGACGACAAAGAATATCCAGTTCTGCCGCCGTAGCTTATTGCTAATGTCTCTAAATGTTCAACGTTCCTGTATTCTGCTTGTATGTTTTTTTTTTTTTTTTTTTTTGACAATCAAGTTTTTTACTATTTGTTTCAACACTTATGTTAACACTATGCAAGTCGCACCACCTTTAATTGCAATTACCTTGTTACAAATATGATCGTTTGTAGCCGATAGTTCCATACAGAGCAACTGTTTCAACTTGTATCATTGTCTCAGTGACCACAATAAAGAGACCAATGAAAAACACCTGTGATTGTGTGCTTCACAATACTCCATATATCACATATCTGGCATGCTCAGCTCCCTCTAACAATAGGCTCAGCTCCAGCAGCCAACCAGAGCGAAGCAGTGAGGTCACATGATCTAGCAGGTCTGTATTAGGTGAGCTTTGGGTTAGTTTGAAACTGTCTGCTGCCCCGACCCTCGAGGTAAGACCCCATCTCTCGTTCTTCCTGGTGAGATCTCAGGTAAGAGGCTTCAGATTCAGACAGTTTCTTTATAACTAAAATCATGCATTTGCATGCCTACTGGGTTAAACTGATTGTAGGAAGTTTCCCATAATGTGTGAATTGGGCCTGAGGATCGCCCTCTTCATTCCTTTGCATGGCGTAGTCTGTGCAATCATCAATGCAATGCTCGTCTTGTTCGCCAGAGGGACTGATGGTTTGCATGCTTTGGGTTTTTGCCTTAATGCAGCTTAATACAGACTATCAATGGCAACATTCCTACCACCGTCAGCCTGTGATTTTCCAGCCTTTCCGATGGAGTACGACCAGTCCTCACTTATTAACGTAAAATGCACGTAGCTCCAAAGTGAGACGGTTAATCTGCTGCAAAGACTTGTTGGATTTGGTTAGAGACACTGTGCTCAGACCTCTGGCTGCTGCTGCCTGCTCTCATTATCACGAGGACTCAATTTAAAATCAGCCTTTATCCGAGATGATCTCTTTGAGAAGAGCCATTAGTTTGAGTGCCATCAGACAAGATAGGCTAAAGACCCCAACAGCTATTGAGTGAAAACAAGATGATAAAACATGTTTCAGTTGGATGACCTGCTGACCTTTGGACCTTCAGCTAATACAGTCTGAATTTAGACACTTCAGTACAATTAAAGAATAAAAAATTTCACTCCATTTTCACTCAAAAATGAATAAGTTTCACAAATAAATGCAAAGAAATAAGTGATTCTGAATTAAATGTAGCATTTTTAAATAGTATTTTCTTGTAAGATGCACTACATTCATCTTTATCTACAACTTAAAAAATCACTTATACAGTGTTTAAATAATTGCATTGAAAGCAAATATCAAACCAGCTGATTACAATTATTTTCAATCAGCTGTCTTTGTGATTACATATGGTGTATATTACATTAACTATCAATAAAAATGGTGTAGAAACTATTTTCATTCACAAATAAATGCAAAAAATGACAATTAAATGTGACATAAAAGTAGAAAGAATGAAATATTTTATTGTAAAATGTACTACATTAATATAAAAAAAAATATTGTCAATTTTTGCAATTATTGTCAATCAGCTGGTGTCTTGGTGATTTTTAGGAAACCATTTCTTACAGATGTCATTTATTACATTAACTATCAACAACAAATTGTGTAAAAATTATTTTCACTCAGAAATTGCTAGTAAAATTGTACAAATAAATGCAAAAAATGTATTATAAAATTTTAAAAGTAGAAAGAATGAAATATTTTATTGTAAAATATACTACATTAATCTTCAAAAAACATTTATACAGTGAATGATTTCAGGTTTATTTTATTTATTCATTTTGCAATTATTGTCAATCAGCCAGTGTCTTGGTGATTTTTAGGAAGACATTTCTTACATATGGCATTCATTATAGTAACTATCAACAAATTTAACTATCAAAACAAAAAAAATGCTGTAGAAACAATTTTCGCTCTAAAAATGTTAGTATATTTCACAGTTACAAAGAAGTAGCAAGTAACACATTGAATTAAACATTAAATAATATTTTCTTTATTTTACAACTTTGATGTGATTTTTGTAAACATAACATAATTTTGGATTTAAAACATCAAAAACTTACAAATACTTAAAATATTCTACATTTACTTTGATCTTTTGTTACAGATTTTTAAATGTGACTTAGGTCTACATATACACTATAAATAAAACAAGGTTTATTGCAGTGCATTTTACAAGAAAATACTATTTCAGTCTTTCTACTTTCACGTTGGATTTAATACATAACTGGTCATTTCTTGGTAAAAATTACAAGCAATTTTCGAGTTTTTTCCTCCTGTGGCTACTATATATATATAAATATAATGAGTTCTCATTTCTTTAACGTCATTAGAAGCTGTGGAACAATGTCCTGCACAAACAATGCGTTTCAAAAATAGATGCCAAGGACACAAGCACTCTTGATTTACACGGAGAATGAATGGCAGGCCTGGATGAGATCAGCCAAGTTCATTGTCTGGAAAAGTGTGGAGCACCTGTTCCAAACCGTAGTTTATTACAAGCAAAAATAGCCTCCTGCACTCATCCATTACATGTTTTGTAGTGTGATTTATTTCCTGGTGGACAGCGATGCTGCTTTTTCAAAGCTTGTTAAACACGGTAGTGAATATGAAGCCTTGTTACGGTCCAACAGTGTTAAACATAAAGATTATTGTTCTCTAGGATCAGGGTCACTTGCAGAAATTTAAAGAGGATTTGTTCTGCTGTTTCAATGAATTGAAATTGAATGCAAGCATGTAAGGTCGCTTTATAACTAAAACTCATTTACTTCATCAGGAATCAACTAGTCATGGCTGACACAGAAGTCATGGAGGAGGAAGTTCAGTACGTATGAACTTGTTACTTTTTAAACGTGTTATTTCATTTGCGTTCCAAATGGAACGCTGCATACTTCAAAGTATAGAATGTTTGAATTTAAAATAAAGGTTCTTTATTGGAATCTACACCCGCTTTTCTATTGTCAGGCCGAATGTTCCAGTTTACACTTGAGTTTAATTTGGCACGATTACAAATCATTCCCGGTTCGTAATGCTCAGCATGGTTGCCTAATTACTCTATTTACGTCTCATAGCGTATGTAAACACTTCTGTTACTGCGGCAACGACTGACGCATTTGTACTAGAGCTGTGTTATCAACTCCACAGTGGAAAATGAAATCATATCCGTATCCAAAAAGCGGCTCAGTGAATCTTTAACATCCATTTAACAACATTTAAAACCTTTCCATTCCATAAAGGTGACCCTGGATCACAAAACCAGTCATAAGGGTCATTTTATGCTTTCCATTGATGTATGGTTTGTTAGGATAGGGCCATATTTGCCTGAGATACAACTATTTAAAAATCAGGAATCTGAGGGTGCAAAAAAATCTAAATATTGAGAATATCACATTTAAAGTTGTCCAAATGAAGTTCTTAGCCATGCATATGACTAATCAAAAATTAAGTTTTCATACATTTACAGTAGGAATTTTACAAAATATCTTCATGGAACATGATCTTTACTTAATTTCCTAATGATTTTTGCCATAAAAGAAAAATCAATAATTTTGACCCATACAATGTATTTTTGGCTACTGCTACAAATAAATCCCAGCGACTTAAGACTGGTTTTGTGGTCCAGGGTCACAAATGGTTCTTTATCCACCTCATTCTTCAACACGGAAGTAAGCCTACGCATGAGACTTCCGGTTCATTAGCCGCTTCAGGGAAATAACGAGAAGAAATATGTAGAAAACCGTGAAACTGTTTGCACTACAAGCCAGTGTGTTCATAATTAAGATAACACATTAAAAAAATATAATAAGACACACTTGCAATATCAAGCAGCAAAACAAGCTGTTTTGTATGGGAGTGAGACCGGAAGCCAAACCCAAAATTTACAAATGGCCGCGCCCGCTCTTACGGCAAAAATAAGGTGGATAGTGGAAAAATGTTCTTTAAATGATTAAAATATTCCAGAGTGTAGCTCAATTTCATGTTTGATTTTCTTATCCAACTCAATATGACATGTTATTCCTTTTCTTTTTCTCTCTTTACCATGTATAGGGAAGGTAAGCCAGTATGAGATGAGTATCACATTAGTTATATTCATGCACTAATCACTAATTATGTCCTCATGGAAATGGATTCTGGTCCAAAGGAAGTTCTGCATGCTTATTGTGCTATTTTAGTCTGTGATCATTTCATTGTAGAATAGCTTTTGTCCTCAGCTTCATGTTCAGTGGAGTTGAGTTACTCAAGTACTAATTTCAGTATGTGCAGAGTGACGTTTTAATATCAAGTAGTATGCCATGCCCATGTTTTCTTTTGTCTCAGGTATCAGTCCCTTTATTTCTGTCCATAACTCCATAAATCTAATATTTTGGTGCTTGTCTGTCATAGTAAAATTACATAAAAATCATATTAAATTAATTTAACGCATTATTTGGTCCATGTAAACACATGCAAATGGCATTATATTTTTTAATATGAACTTTCTTAAAATGTCATTTACGAGCTGTTGGGTGGATCTCAATGTTCTGACAAAGATGTTCTGTTAAAGATGATCTGTAGAGTTGATTCAGCATCTTGATCATGCAAATATGCTCTTATGCTTCTGAATGTATTTGCTACTAATCGTTGTTATGTTCACACTGTAGTGGAGGAAACCGAAGAGGAAGGTAAATCCGTGTTCACTGTGTGTTGTGTTGCTTTTCATGCATGCATTTAAATTTCAGATTAACTGTAATATGATTAAATTAGATTTAGATAACCTTTATACCACATGTGACCTAAAACTATTAGAAATACCTTTTTTCCCCCCTTTATAGACTATAGTCTTTCACATGCATGCATGCAGATATTTGTTATTCTCACATTTAATTAATACTTACTTTACCACATTTATGCAGTTATTTATTTCTTCCTTCTTTCTTTCATTTATTCTATCACTCCTCCTCCTGAAGTGGAAGGTAAATTTTTTCACAAAATATACTTTTTAATTGTTTTAGTAATATTACACCAATTCCACCACAGAAAAAAAAAAAAAATATATATATATATATATATATATATATATATAAAAGGTAATTGTGAAATTTTATCTCACAATTCAGACTTTGTTTCTTGCAGTTCTGAGTATGAAGTAAAAACTGCAAGATACATGAACTCAAAATAGTATGAATTATGAATCATAATTCTGATTTATTTATTTTTTAATAACAAAAAAAAATAAAATAAAGATATATGCAAGATATAAACTAAACATTGCAAGGAATATTAAGGTAAAAATAATTCTGTGATGGAAACAAGCTTCCATACTTAAGTAAATTCATCAGTATTAGTAAATTTGCCTTATCAAATAATTTAAAAATATCTAAATAACCTTGCATGATATTAAAAACACACTGCATTACATGCATTTATTGTATCCATATTAATCATTTCTCTTTAATAGTGCCGCCTCCATCAGAGGAAGGTAAAGCATCAGACTTACCTTTATTTTGTGGTGATTTTCTTTGATTGCAATCACCAGTACAAGGTATTTAATATTTCATGTTATATTTTCATATTAGAACCAGCTCCAGAGGTGGAAGGTAATCATTCCCTCATTTGATTTGTTAATTAAGATATTTCAGTGTTTTATGATTTTTAAAACAATATTATCATCGGTACAATATCTTTAAATCATTGCATCACATTTTTTTATTCAATTTCATTACTTACCATTTTAACCAAGACCTGCATTCAGGCAACTCAAGTTCATTATGAACAGAAGTGGCATTCAGTTACAAATGTTTAACTGCAATTCAGTTCCTATGCCAAAAACTGGATTTTGATTTCTCAATGTGTTTTATCCAAAAAATACAAGAAAATAAAATATCTGTTCCTGAATGCCAGGCCTTATGTTATGGTATGTTTATAATTTCTCAAGCTACAGTCTTTATAAACTAACTGATGTGCTGTTCTTATAATAGAGCCTGAAGAAGTAGAAGGTAACTATTTCAGTTCTTATCAATCATTCTTATCATTTCATCTTATCATGGTTATTTATATATACAAGTGTCTATAAATCTTCTTTTTAACCACTTATAACTATCTCATATCTGAACAGAGGAGCCAGAACCTGAACCACAAGGTAAAGCTCCTCAGGTTTATATTCATTCATAGAATATGGATTATAAAAAGATCATTTAGCAAGAGTTTATACAAAGATATGCAGGGATTTTAGTGTATAATATGATCTGTTCAATAGTAAGAAAGGCTAAAATGATGTGTATGGGCTTATTTTCTTGTTAATGAATTCAAAATGTGATCATCTGAATGAAATGTTTAGCCTCATTGCAACTGCATGTGTCATTCTGAAGGCTGGAGAACAGAAACTGTGTTTATTTGTAAGGTTTGTATGTCATGAAACAGTATATGAGCTCATTTCAATCGCATGAGTGATGATCGTGACTGTCAGAACATTGGGTCGTCACATTCAGCCGGGCATCTGTCTCAAAATCAGAACATTTCTTTATTTTTGGATCAATTTGTATTTCCAAATATTGTTCATTTTTCTTTTAAGCACCTAAAATGTGTTTATGCAAATAGTCTTAATGTGAAATTTGTGTCTGTTCATCTGTCTTCATCTAACAGAAGTGCCTGCGGAGGAGGAGGCCACAGGTATCTGCTCCATAAATCACACACGCATGCGGTTTGATTGATTCTCTCAGAGTCTGTAATGCACTTTGTGTGTCATATTAGTAGTGATGATGTATTTTGTACATTTCTATCCCCAGATGAGACAAAACCAAAGCCAAAGTATGTTCTACACTGATCTTTCTTTCTCATGTTTATCGCTATGTGTTCATATGTGAATACTGCACACCATCAGTATTCATGACTAACAATTATTTTACAGATTCATGCCAAATATCACTGCTCCAAAGATTCCTGAAGGAGAGAAAGTGGACTTTGATGTGAGTTTGAATTTGAATTACATCACTTCCTCGAGTCGCTTCAAAGTATTTGTAATGGAATACTAGCATCTTGCTTATACTACATTGAATTTTGTAAACCTGCACTTTAATAATGATAAATATTTTCAGTAGTATGCTATATGTGACCGTGGACCACAAAACCAGTCTTGAGCAATATTTGTAGCAATAGCCAAAAATACATTGTATGTCAAAATTATTGATTTTTCTTTTATGCCCAAAATCATTAGGATATTAAGTAAAGATCATGTTCCATGAAGATATTTTGTAAATTTCCTACCGTAAATATGTCAAAACTTAATTTTTGATTAGTAATATGCATGGCTAAGAACTTAATTTGGACAACTTTAAATGTGATATTCTCAATATTTAGTTTTTTTTTTTTTTTTTTTGCACCCTCAGATTCCAGATTTTCAAGTAGTTGTATCTCGGGCAAATATTGTCCTATCCTAACCATACATCAATAGAAAGCTTATTTATTTCAGACTATGTGTAAATCTCAATTAAAAAAAAAAATTGACCTATATGACTGGTTTTGTGGTCCAGGGTCACATATATGAAATTACATAGACATTTTTATTATGGGAATGTTTAATTCTGCAAGTATTATGTTAAGTAGTATGTTATTTTCCATTTTAAATCCAATCTAGTATTAAAAAAAACTCTTAAAGGGATAGTTCACCCAAAAATGAAAATTCTGTCATCATTTACTCAACCTCCACTTGTTCTAAACCTGTACGAGTTTCTTTCTTCAGTTAAACACAAAAGAAGATGTTTTGAAAAAGTTGGTAATTAATCAGTTGACAGTAGCCATTGACTTCCATAGTAATTTTTTCCATACTATGGATGTCAATGGCTACCGTCAACTGTTTGGTTACCAACTTTCTTTAAAACAACTTGAGAGTGAGTAAATGATGTCAGAATTTTTATTTTTGGGTGGACTATCCCTGTAAGTTCTGACAGTCTGATCAAAAAGATGTATATTACTTCCATTACCCAATGTAGGATACAGTACTCAGATTTGGAAATAAAATAAGAGACAATTGATAAAAAGGAAAATTACATTTAAAATTTTTTTTTGTTTGATTCATTTAGATCACATAACTGTAAAGCTTTACACTTACCCAGTGTTTCCACCATTTCAGTCTTTTCGGAGTAAAATCAAGCATGTGTTGATGTACTATAGAGTTGTATGTTAGTGTGAACATTGCTTTTGTGTGTGTGTGTAACAGGACATCCACAGAAAGCGTCAGGAGAAGGATCTATCTGAGCTCCAGTCTCTCATTGAGGCTCATTTCATCCAGAGGAAGAAAGATGAAGAGGAGCTGATCGCTCTGGTCAACAGAATCGTAAGTCATTCATAATCTAATCTAGAATAGCATTAAACAGCTAAATAACATAAAGTCTTGACTTGTGATTGACAGCGTTGTATCTGTGCAGGAGAAGCGTCGCACTGAGAGGGCGGAGCAGCAGAGAATCCGTGCAGAGAAGGAGAAGGAGAGACAAGCCCGTCTGGCTGTAAGTGACAGTCCCTTCAGCTAATAGGAAGCGGCCGTTTACCTCTAACTCTGAGTCCTAGAATAGAAATGTAGTCAAACTCTTTGTCCTTCATCAGGAAGAAAAGGAGAGAAGAGAGCAAGAGGAACAGAGGAAGAAACAAGATGAAGATGCCAAGAAGAAAAAAGCGCTTACCAACATGACACACCAGTATGGAGGAATCCAGCAGAAGGTTTGAATTAAGAGATTTCTAGCAACCCAGAAGCATGCATTATTATTACACGAATCAAAAAAGTGAATCAAACACCATCAATCTTGTCTGGCAGGGCGAGGGCCGCAAGGGGGCGAAGAAACAGACGGAGAGAGAGAAGAAGAGGAAGATCCTGGCCGAGAGGAGGAAGCCACTCAACATCGATCATCTGTCTGAAGATAAACTGAAGTAAGTCACCGCTGAACATGATGTGGAAACGCTGATGGTGTGGAAATGTCCACTGACGAAGCTTCTGATTGGTTCTCGCAGAGAGAAGGCCAATGAGCTCTGGCAGTGGATGATGCAGCTGGAGGCCGAGAAGTTCGACCTCAGCGAGAAACTGAAGAGACAGAAATATGACGTAAGTACTAACACAGCATAATAAACATAGCATAAATGTTTATAAAGATTTGAATTGCTGTCAATATGAGTTTTCTGCATTGCATTTTTGTTACAAATAACCATTTCCTTTTGCTCTGTTGCCTAGGGATATTTCTCCCATAAATGAAAATTCTGTCATTGATTACTCACCCTCATGTCTTTCCAAACTCATAAGAACTTTGTTCATCTTCAGAACACAAATTAAGACATTTTTGAAGTCCGAGAGCTTTCTGACCCTGCATACACAGCAACGCAACTACCATGTTTAAAGAGAAGTAAGGTAGAAAGGACATCGATAAAATAGTCCCTGTGGCATCAGTGGTTCAACCGCAATGTTATGAAGCTACGAGAAAACTTGTGCACAAAGAAAACAAAAATAGCTCCTTTATTCAACAATTTCTTCTCTTTTGTGTCAGAATGCACACACATGCATTGTTTTCTCTTGTAAATGCATGCCGAAGATTGAGACGGAAGAAAAGACATTTTTGAATAAAGTTATTTTTTTTCTTTGTGCACAAAAAGTATTCTTGTAGCTTTACGGTTGAACCACTGATGTCACATGGACTATGTTAGTTAGAAAGTTTCTTGAATTCATCAAAAATACCTTAATTTGCATTTCTAAGATGAATGAACGGCACAAGGGTGAGTAATTAATGACAGATTTTTCATTTTTGGGTGAACTATCCCTTTAATTCTAAGAAAAATGTATTGGTATCAGATGTTGACATATTTTAAGCTCGAATCTACAGAAAGTAGATGATTAAATATTGTTTAACATTTTAAATTAATCACTAAATCACTTAGAATAAATCGTAAATCACTGAGAGTCAACATGAAATTAACTTAGTTTACCTTTAAATGCGCATTTTTGGTGTTATTGTAAATAACAAATTGGTTTTCCACCCAAAAATGACACATCCAGGCACACATTTGTTTTTTGATTTTACATGTAGAAGTCCTATATCTATTTTACTCTGAAATATGTCATATGATGCTTTCAAGTCATGTCAGAAAGATTGTATTTATGAGTTTAATGCACGTGAATATCATCACAAAATCATAATTACAAGTGTGAAAGTTTGGAGTTTCTTTAAGCCCAGAGTTCCTGAGTTGAGAAAACACGTCAGATGCAATAGATGCAGCGTCTGTATTAATGGAAATTAGTTTAAATTAATTAAAATGGTATTTTATAATAATTTTATAATTTATAAAATGATATAAATTAATTAAATTGTTTTATAATAATTATAAAAATTTATAAAATGATATGTTAATTAAATTGTTTTATAATAATTATATAATTTATAAAATTATATAATTTTATTAAATTATTTTTTATAATAATTATATAATTTCACAATAAAACTCATTTGCATACAAAATAGTATTGTACAATTACGATAAAATATAAAACAATATAACGGCACCTTCTTAAATTGGATGAAAACATAAAGCAAAAACACACCCAATGTGCATTCTTTATTAGTCATAGATGTAGAGTTAAAATAAGATGTAGAGTTAAAAAAAAAAAAAATATACATCACCATCCTACTCTGACCAAAGTTATTTAAATCCAGCTGACACACATGACAACTTGTAAATACAAACTTCCCAGAAGCTTTGAATGCACCGATATATTCACATCACGGAACTGAAATAATTTGTGAATATTTCACACTGAGTTTAAAAGACTTATCCGGAAAACTAGTTCCCGCTTGGGCGTTGTAAACAAAAGCGTCCATGGCCTGCCTGTCTAAAACTATGACTTGCTTCCAGATGAATGTTCTCCAGTCCCGAATCAATGAACACCAAAAGTAGTAAGTAACCGGCTGTGAGGGCGGCCACCTCACTTGTTGTGTAGCCTGCTGTCAGTAACTGTCGGTCAGATTTGTGTCGGGTCTGGGCTCTGAATCGGTCGCCGCCGTGGGTGAAGGCAGGTGACGTGCTCATGGCTGTAATCAGGCAGCGGACGTCTGCGAATCCACAGGTTTCCCCATTGGCTGGTCCTGTTGTTATTGTCTTTTGTGCTTAGCAAGGCTTCCGTATGTGTCCCTTACAGATCACTCAGCTACTGGCTAGAGTCAAAGATCACCAGAGGTAAGTACCCTGAGCCACACTGGTCACTTTCCCCAGGTTTCAACAAGGTCTGGGATGGAAGAAGGAAGCAGAGGAAGCGTTGCTGTTAAGCAGATCAAGATTTGATCTGCTCAACAGAACCTGCTCCTTTCAGATCCCAGGCCTGATGAAACACTCTTGACCGGAGCGAGGTTGGAGCATGTGGTCCAGCTCAATCCCAGCGTCAAACGGGGAAACGTTTAGGATTTTTTTTACACTCAATCCTAATAGGATCAGTTCAAGTGGCTCCTTCTGTTCATATTTTACGGTCTTCGCCAACACATACAGTACATGAATTTGTCCACAAAAGGTGACAGAACCGCTTATATATGCAGATACATACATATAAATTATTATTATAATTGTTCACCCAAAAATTGATTTAGTGAAATATAGCATTGCATCACTTGCTCACCAACTGGTCCTCTGCAGTGAATGGGTGCCGTCAGAATGAGAGTCCAAACAGCTGATAAAAACATCACAATAATCCACAAGTAATCCACAACACTCTATTCCATCAGTAAACATCTTGTAAAGCAAAAAGCTGTGTGTTTGTAAGAAAGGCGTTTTAACTTAAAAAAAAAAAAATTGATCAGCTGTTTGGACTCTCATTCTGATGGCACCCATTTACTGCAGAGGATTCTTCGGTGAGCAAGTGATGCAATGTTAATTTCTCCAAATCTGTTCTGATGAAAAAGCAAACTCATCTACATCTTAGATGGTCTGAGGGTGAGTATATTTTGAGCAAATTTTCATTTTTGGGTGAACTATTTCTTTAATATATTGATTGGACATAGATGAGAGAGACTCCAATAAAACGGTAAGTTCGAAATTAATATTTTGCCTCTGGAGACGGAATCTGTAGGCTGAACGGGAGGGTAAGAAACACATTAGGGAAAAACAAGACTGAAACATGGACTGCATGCGAATTACGTCATGCTTTTTCTTGCATGTGTTTGAAACGTGTCTCTTCTAATCTTGTGAACTGCCGTTCTGATAGCTTTTTGATTTTGTTTTCACAAATGTGGTAAGGACATGAATCATTTTTGGTTTGTAGTTGTTGTTTTAATTTGTATTCATGGCTTAGCTAATGAATATTAATTAGGGTATGCTCAGATGAATAGTCTGTGATCTGAGGTCAAGTCTGTAATAGAGAAATTTGCTAATTTGCAATTATGATTACAAATAAAATGTGCAAAACCATTTAAATAATTTCAATAGCATAATGTTATGTGCTAATTTAGTAGATCAATGGACTGATGGAAAAATCAAAAGGTTTTGTTTTGATATGCATGTTTGATGATTGTTTTTCTCTTTTCAGTGCCAAAGGCCGTGGCAAAGGCAAGGTTAGTGGCAGGCTGAGGTAAACATGCTGCAAGTCGAGGCGCCACAGAGATCCAGAAGACTTTGTCGCCTTCTTCACACATGCATTTGTAGTCATAAACCATTGTTATGATTGATTGCACATGTAGAGACATATTTTACGGATGTTGTGTTTTATTTCAGCTTTTTTGTCTTAGACACACAAGTATTCTGAAGTCATCACTAAATTGTATCATTCATTTTATCCCTGCAACATTAAAAGAGTCAAAGTGCCTACAAAGTGTCCTGCTGTTTTTCACATACTTATTTTCCATTATTAACTCCCTTTTTAGTCACTGTACCCACACATGAAAATGTAATTCATAAGCATTTCTTGAGAAATGCATATTGACCAATATTAACTATAATTTACTATGGTGTTTAAAAATCACCACAGAGGGGCATAACCTTTTAAATTCAGACTTGATTTGCAGTGGTGTAGTTCACAAAAATCACCACAGGAGGGCGCAACCCATTTAAATTGAACGGATTCCATTTGCAGTGGTGTAGTTCACAAAAATCACCACAGAGGGCGCAACCATTTTACATTAACTGGACTCAATTTGCAGTGGTGTAGTTCACAAAAATCACCACAGGAGGGCGCAACCCATTTAAATTGAACGGATTCCATTTGCAGTGGTGTAGTTCACAAAAATCACCACAGAGGGGCATAACCTTTTAAGGTCAGCCTTGGCGTGCAATGGTGTAATTCACAAAAATCACCACAGAGGGGCATAACCTTTTAAGGTCAGGCTTGCAGTGGTGTAATTCACAAAAATCACCACAGAGGGGCATAACCTTTAAATTCAGGCTCCATGCAGTGGTGTAATTCACAAAAATCACCACAGAGGGGCATAACCCACTTAAGGTCAGGGACTCAATTTGCAGTGGTGTAATTCACAAAAATCACCACAGAGGGGCATAACCTTTTAGGTCAGGCTCGGCGTGCAGTGGTGTAATTCAAAAAATCACCACAGAGGGGCACTCAATTTGCAGTTTTAAGGTCAGGTGCAGTGGTGTAATTCACAAAAATCACCACAGAGGGCATAACCCCTTTACAGGTCAGGACTCAATTTGCAGTGGTGTAATTCACAAAAATCACCACAGAGGGCATAACCTTTTAACCCAGGCTTGGCATTAACTGGTAATTCACAAAAATCACACAGTGGTGCATAACCTCACAAAAATCACCACAGTGGTGGCATTCACAAAAATCACCACAGAGGGGCATAACCTTTTAGGTCAATTGCAGTGGTGTAATTCACAAAAATCACCACAGTGGTGTTTTAGGTCAGGCTCGGCGTGCATCACCACCACAGAGGGGCATAACCTTTTAAGGTCAGCCTTGGCGTGCAGTGGTGTAATTCACAAAAATCACCACTGAGGGCATAACCTTTTAAGGTCAAACTTGACGCCTTGGCGTGCAATGGTGTAATTCACAAAAATCACCACAGAGGGGCATAACCTTTTAAGGTCAGGGACTCAATTTGCAGTGGTGTAATTCACAAAAATCACCACAGAGGGCATAACCTTTTAAGGTCAAACTGGACTCAATTTGCAGTGGTGTAATTTCACAAAAATCACCACAGAGGGGCAAAAATCACCACAGAGGGGCATAACCTTTTAAGGTCAGGCTCGGCGTGCAGTGGTGTAATTCACAAAAATCACCACAGAGGGGCATAACCTTTTAAGGTCAGGCTCGGCGTGCAGTGGTGTAATTCACAAAAATCACCACAGAGGGGCAACCTTTTAAGGTCAGCCTTGGCGTAACCCATTTAAATCACACAGGGGGCACTCCATTCAGGCTGGCAGCAGTGGTGTAATTCACAAAAATCACCACAGAGGGGCATAACCTTTTAGGTCAGGCTTGCAGTGGTGTAATTCACAAAAATCACCACAGAGGGGCATAACCTTTTAAGGTCAGGCTCGGCATGCAGTGGTGTAATTCACAAAAATCACCACAGAGGGGCATAACCCCTTTAGGTCAGACTTGGCGTGCAATGGTGTAATTCACAAAAATCACCACAGAGGGGCATAACCTTTTAAGGTCAGGCTCAGTGGTGTAAAAAAATCACCACAGAGGGGCATAACCCATTTTAAGGTCAGGACTCAATTTGCAGTGGTGTAATTCACAAAAATCACCACAGAGGGGCATAACCCCTTTAAGGTCAGGCTCGGCGTGCAGTGGTGTAATTCACAAAAATCACCACAGAGGGGCATAACCTTTTAAGGTCAGGCTCGGCGTGCAGTGGTGTAATTCACAAAAATCACCACAGAGGGGCATAACCTTTTAAGGTCAGGCTCGGCATGCAGTGGTGTAATTCACAAAAATCACCACAGAGGGGCATAACCCCTTTAGGTCAAACTTGACGTGCAATGGTGTAATTCACAAAAATCACCACAGAGGGCATAACCCATTTAAAGTGGTGTAATTCACTTCACCACAGAGGGCATAACCTTTTAAGGTGTGGTGTAATTCACAAAAATCACCACAGAGGGGCATAACCTTTTAAGGTCAGGCTCGGCGTGCAGTGGTGTAATTCACAAAAATCACCACAGAGGGGCATAACCCATTTAAATTGAACGGACTTCATTTGCAATGGTGTAGTTAAAAAAAAAATCACCACAGAGGGGCATAACCCATTAAGGTCAAATTGAACGTGCAGTGGTGTATTTCACAAAAATGGTGCATAACCTTTTAAGGTTAAAAAAAAAAAATCACCACAGAGGGGCATAACCCATTTACAATGGTGTTTCAAAAAATCACCAGACTCAAGTGCAGTGATGTAATTCACAAAAATCACCACAGAAAAAAATTAAAAAAAAGGTTCATGCCAGATGAAATCTTGAAACTGATATGAACAATTTCATATCAGATGCTGCTCACTCTGTGCAATGATGTGTGAAGTCAAATACGACTTGTGTAACACTGATTACTTAGTGTTACACACTGATTGATGATTGGTTGTAGCGATGAATATCTAATTAGCTATCTTTGTGCTGGTAAAAAACATTAAACATAGTTATTTGTAGTTAATATAGCTTAAAGTTTTGTTTTTCATTTTGTTCAGTTTTGGTTGTGGGGTTTTATATTAAGTTTTCACTAAATTTTTAATTTAGTTACCCTTGTTGAGAATAGTGTTCCTTTGAACTTTGAATGTGATTTGATGGTTTGCTACACTGTTTATGCAGTGAGTTTTGTTTGTGTTTATTAAAAGTGAGATATGATTGTTATGTACTAAGAGTTAGAATATTAGATCCACATATGAAAAGTTAAATTAGAATACAAAACAGTAATTATGCAAAAACAGTGCATAACAGTATAGTACTTTACACATGATTTTTAAATGAAATGATAATTATGATTCTGGATGCATTGTAAGAAACAAAATTAAATTAAATAAAAAAAACAAAACATCAAAGCTAACATTTTTATATCAATCTTAAGAAAGTAAGTTAATCTGTACATCAAGTGTGTGTACATCAAAAATGTTATTTTTTATTAGTTATTAGTTTATTAAGCAATTAATGTTCATTTCATGTACTTTAAGACAATGCTGAGGGGGGAAAAACTTGCTGCATGTAATGTCTACCATTCATTTTTACATTTATTGGTAATGCCATAGTCCAAAATCTAAACTGTCACTTTATTATAACCTCTGTGGTGCAGTGGTTAATTATTTGCATTTTGGTACAAGAAAGTCTAGGTTCAAATCCCACACTTACCGAAGTACTTCTAATAATTTCTAAATCAAGTCCTTTAACTTGTACTTTAAGACAACAATAACAAAAAGCTGTATTTGAATTGAACATCTTAAAAA